>NC_066628.1:10121795-10194352 GCF_025201925.1 Gopherus flavomarginatus | reverse complement strand
GGAACTGGGTTAGGGTCCCCAAGGGTTGAGACCCTGAGCTTGGGTTAGGACCCCCAGGGGGTTGGGCCCATGGAGCTACGGTTAGGGCCCCCAGGGTGTGCCTCTGAGCTGGAGTTAGGGGGACCCAGGGGTTTTGACCCTGGATCGGGGGTTTTAGGGTTAGGGCCCCAGGGTGGGCCCCTCGGACCTGGGGTTAGTGGCTGCAGGGGTTGGGCCCCTGCAGCTGGGGTTCGGCTCCCCCGGGGTGTGTTGATCTGATGTATTAAGAATTGCATGATTAAAGAAGTTCCCACTCTCAACCGGACAGTAAGTCTAAAAATTGAAGAGGGGTTTAGCATCCTTTCTCACCCTGGTAAACGGAAAGGGTGGCAGGTTGAATTACCCAGCTTGTAGCAACTGGACATAAAAAAGTGGAAAAAGGAAAAAAATGTGTACTTGATAACTAAAAATTAAGCATTGAAAAGCAAATAAATAATAAACAGGAGATATTCAAAACCTACGCCTACGGACCACAGGCAGCTGCTATGAAACATTCCCCTTCGAAACACCCATGGCACCACAATAAAGTAAAAAAACATTTAAATCGCATTGGGGTGTCGCGAAGAACTGTCCTTGGGGCATTCTGTCCTCTGTTGGGCCCACGCCATCTGAACTTATGACTGTGCAGCAAGATCAAATGCAAAGTTGATTTTGCTGCCCCCAAACTAAAAGCAAAAACTCAATTTTTCTCCAACATTTATCTGTTGCTTGCCTGCTTGTCTGCGGCCGATCCTGCTTTTTTTTTTTCAATGAACCGTTTGTGAGTGATATTGTGGGTCATTTCACAATTTTGAAAGAAATGTTCAAGGAAACGGACCAGGAAGGGTAGGAGCTAGTTGAGGAGCCCACCCCCTCCTGCTGAATTGGTAGTAGAACACTAAAGAATCAGTTTTGAGGCAGACAACAAAGGGGAACAGAACAAGGGGCTTTTTGTCCTTTTTACAATGAGATGGGAGTATGAAGGGGGTTGGAGCGATCCGGGGTTTGGAGAACGGGGTAAAGGGGGAGTGCTCAGTCTGGTGGGGGGGAAGGAGGCTTTTAATAAAGGCTTTTAACTTATTATTTGACTATTGAGAGAGGCAAGTTTGAGTTTGTCACCTATGATTTGCCTCTTGCCCACTGCATGAAACAATTAACCTCTCCTTAGCCAATTTAATTTAGTTGGCCGAACCGAATTTGTCCTTTAAGACGTTCCACTCAGTCTTTTTCCAGATTTTAATAGTGGCCACTGAGTTTGGGATCCCCCTGAGTTAGCCTAGACCATTTTTCCAGAAATTTACTGGAGTCTGGAGCCTTTTTACAGGAAGTCCAGACCCATCCTAAATACATAATAATACATAAAATGAGCCTAGGCGTTCATTAGGGAACTGTCCCGATTAGACATCTTGTTACCAATACAGGAGGACTTCACACACCAATCACACAAGAAGGAAATTCGGGTTCCTCAGAGCGATGCCCAGTGCAACACACAAAAGGAGCCCACAGGGTACTGCCTCAATCGCCCTTGCTTTTACACCAGGGGTTATACCCAAAGTGCGATGCAGCTGCGATTGTGCAGATTCCACTCACTCAGGACCAGCGGGGACAGGAACCCCTTGGTCGGTCTTATCCCCGGACGGAGACAGCACCCAGACTCAAAATACTCCAGAAGAGGACGGATAGACAAGAGACAGGACAGTCCTCAGTCCGGACAAAAAACGAAATAATTACCTGGACCGATTCCTGATGTCAGATCCCGGGATCCCTACCAGAACAGAGTGGGAACCAATAAGTTCGATGGATGTAGACCTCACTGTGGCCTGTGCGCCCTTTCCGCTCTAGTGGAGGACCGCTCGGGCCAAATGCCCAGGTGCTGGCTGCCACGGTCATCCTACAAAAAACTGTCAGGATCACACAGGCCCAGTGAAGACGGTTGCCATCTTGGTGGAACCTCCAAATTGTCAAAGTTAGAATTCAGAACTCACAATTTGTCAGACCACTCGGTTTTTATTAGCGCAGTGCTCGCAATAAACACCCAGATAATGTGAGTGGCCATGCAAGACCAAACAGTCTATTTATACAGATAAAAGAGCGGGAATTAGACAAAGGGACAAAGAAAGCAAAAACAGTAAAATTCAACCTGGGGCACAGCATGCATATCCTACTTCCTTACTAACTCTTATCGATCTAAGGCTAATACTTCACCAATTGCCCTTAAACGGTGCAATTGTTGCTATGTTAATGTCTGTATTCCTGACACCTGGATTGCAGCATTCCAACAGTTTTGCGTAAAAGGTACAGACAGCAATTTCTTTAATCCTTTCTATTTTCACAATGTAATCATTCTACTTTCACACAATCAAATGAGGGAGTCCATCTTCTGTGTGATCTGCAACTGTTATCGGGCCAGAGTGGTGGTGGAGCGAAGGAGAGAGAAGGATCCCGAAGAGTCAGGGAGCAGAGCTGCACGGTGTAGTGCAGAAAGGGCTCATGTAGGAATTTGCAACTGTAGCAGTTACTGATACATGAGGGACGTTTTGGAGCATGAGCTTCGTTGGGTAATGCATTGAAGAAGTGGTATTCACCCACGAAAGCTCATGTCCAAAAACGTCGGTTAGTCTATAAGGTGCACAGGACTTTTGCTGCTATTAAAGACCCAGACTAACACGGCTAACCTCTATCATATGGATACCTGAGTGCCGGTGTTTTTATTTGATGACCTGTCCTAATTTGCTAAACTCGACAGTGGTTTCTTAGCAAAAGACCAGGCCCCCCTGTCCCCGTGGTCTCCAGACATTTGCATTTCAACATCAGGCTTCAAATGAGAATCATTTCCAATTCCTGATCCTAAATCAGGGGGGGAGACTTAAACGTGCTTCTCTAGTGCAACTGCACATGGCTAAGCAAAGAGAACAAACCCCAAATCCCGCCCCCCCAGAGCTTTGAGTAGCCAGGTTTTGCTGTGGCCAAATCTTCAAGCCTCGGGCATTGTGATGATTGACCAGTTCATCGTGATCATTTATTCTGTAGTATTGACGCCTATTATACTCATGGCGAGTGGTTAAGGTGTTAGAATTAATAAATCAATAGTATTCCCCTCTGTAGGTTGAAGCTGCTCACAACCTCTCACCCAGGCAAGGCCTTTATACAAACTGATCTCTCAATCTCTCACAACCCAAGTAAAATCCTGTTCTGCGCCCTTTCATAGAGATACATCGAGATACCTGTGCACCACCTCACACTGTGTTCTGAGGGGTCAGGCAAACTCTCAGCAGCTGACGTCTCTGCCACTCACCTGGTTGCCTATAGATCAAGCCACAGTCCTGGTTCTGCTCCTCTTTTAGAGCATGAAAGGAGACGAGTCAGTGAATGCAGGGGGCTATGGGGCTGCAGAACCAACAGGGGGGAAAAAAAAAGGTGCTCAGCACCCACTGGCAGCCAGCTCTGCCCCTGCTTTGGGCCTTGTGGACAAGCTCTGCTCTTCCCCTCAGCACCTCCCCCTGCCAATGGTCAGTTGTTTCAGTGGGGTGCAGGAAGAGGAGGGAGAGGAATGGAGAAGGAAGATGCAGGGCAGGAAGGGGTTGTATTTGGGGGAAGGGGTGGAGTGGGGAAGGGCAGAAAGGAGGGGATTTGTCCCAGGTCCTGCAACCCCTTAGGGCCAGCCCTGAAGGGAAGCACTGACTATTATATTGGCAATAAAACTGACCAGCATTGCGAGGGAGACTGAAGATCAGCTCTCATCAGGTCTCTTCTCTCCCCCAAGGTGAGCCAGACATTGCTCTCTCCTGGCTCTCACTCTAGCAGCAGGATGCCAAGGAGCCATTTCCCCACAGGAAGTGCATTGAGTGCCCCTGTGGTGCTGGGGGGGCTGGTGCTGCTGCCGCCTGTGGGGCTGGCAGGGGGGTTGATGTCTGCACAGACTGTCAGCTGCCAGGCCGGAGGGGGCACTTGAGACCTTACCAGACTGGCTCAGTGAAAGACGGGGGGGTTGACAGACCAATACAGACTTTCTCCAGAGCCCAGAGCAGCATTCACCCACTCAGCCAGGCAATGAGCATTTATCATAGCGTGGAGCCAAGGTGGAGGTGTCAGCTGCTGTTCCTGCTCCTCGAGGAAAGGCCCTATCAGCCAACAGACGCTTCTTACTCACCACAGCCAAGGTTGTCTGGTTCCTCTCGTGGGAGAAGTATGGAGCAGCCATTTGTTTTCCTGTTTGTGCTCCTCTGTGATGTGAAAATCGGGGAGGGGAGGTAGAAGCCCCACTTCCCTTCCTAAATGACGTCCAGTGGGAGAAGCCAGGATAACAAGGTGGGGCAGCAGGTGGTGGCCAAACTCTTACTGTCAAGGTCTAGTCTAGCTCATGGTCCAGCTCAACTTCCTCCCCGCATCACTGGTCCCCAGTCCCCTTCTGCCACCAGGTCAACCCGGGAACTAAGGCAGGAATGGTGTGAGGAAGCAAGTCAAGCTGAGCATGGCAGGCAAAAGCGAGTCTTGTCTTCGGGGCCATTCACAATAATATCCTTTTTGTGTGCCATGGCCATGGCTGATAAAATATCCCAGACAGAGAAGCAGCAGGCCAAAAAAGCAGTATGCAGGTACCAAAGTAGCTCAGTTAGGCAAGCATTAGTGTGAAAAACTAAAGGTTCCTGGTTCTATCCCTGCTTTTACAGCCCTTTTATCTTTCTTTGTGTGGAGGTGGCTTGTTTTCTGAGAACGCAGCAGCACCTTTACCTGAGCTGAATCCCTGATTTTGAGATCCCCAACAAGACAATGGAGCATGGACTTCTGCCCCAGTTGGCCCACCTGACTTTTTAAAATCAGAGATGGAGCTGTATTTCCCATGCGACTTATTGGTTGACCCAATATGGTGGGAAGAGAGTGAGGCAGGGTGGCCCTCGGAGATGGTGCCAGAGGGGGCAGAGACTGGGGACAAAAGCTCCTCTCCACAGCTGAGTGAGGGCAAGTACTGGGGAAGGGGCATCTGTAAAAGTGTCCACGTGGAACGTGGCAGGGATTGGAGGGCCCAGGAGGAGATTGTAGGATGTTCAGTGACTTGGAGAAGCTGGACTTGGACATGGTGTGCATTCAGAAATGCACATTAACAGCTTTAGGGTGGCTTGATGGGCAGAGGGTGATTGGAGGAAGGGCCTGTCTTTCTGGCCCTCCTGGCCAGGGAAGAATGATGAGGTGGAGTCTTGTTCTTCACATTTGCAGTGCTCCATGGCACTTGTTACCGCTAGATTAGTGTTTTATGGTCCCCAGTTAAGGTGTGAAAGAACTGGCTCCCTTCCTCTGGACTACACATTGTTTGGTGTAGGGGGTGGATTTTAATTGTTTCAGATGGCCTGAGGACTGTGGTCCCATTTTCCCAACTGTCAGAGGAAACTCTTCTATGATGACCACTCCCTGGTGCAGGTTGTAGTGAGGTCGGTTTAGAGGACATGTCTCTCCATAGTGGAACCAATGGAGGGCAGGAGGTAGCCTCCAATTCCTCTGATCTGAGCTCACACCGGACACAGATGTGGAACACCTTTCTGCAGGGATAGGCCAGGAGTCACACTGATTTACGTGAAAGAGAGCATGTCGACAGCCTAGTTGCCACCCTCTTCCTCTTGCCCACGTTTAATAGTCATGGATAGGCAGGAGGGAGGAAGAGTCCCAGGCTGGACCCCAGTACACCTCTCCTCCTCTGGGCATCTGGAGCAGAGGCAGCTGGTGCTGACAGCTCCAAGGGAAGGCTTAAGAGCCACAGAGCAATTGAGGGAGGGGCAAGAGAAGGGGAGGGTTTCCCCCAAGAGGCTCTTTCCCAGCTGCTGAGAAGCACAGAAGTACCCAGTGTTTGCTCTTGCGGTGAAAGGGTTAATATGTTTAGTGGCCTGGCTAGCTCAGCTGGCAGCCCCTTTGGCTCTTACTCTGAAGGTTGAAGTTACAATTCCCTGTCTGGGTGCTTGGGGCTCCTCTTCAACAATACAAACACACAATCTGCTTAATCTCCCACCCAGTAATCTGGGGAAACTAGCCCTGGCCACTGGGTGCCTCTAAGAGGCGATACTTTCCCCACTCACAAGCACTGAGTGTAGAAAAGATACTTTAATAAAAAGGAGGAAAATCACCTTGTATTAACTTGGAAAACACCACAATGAGGATTCATACACAACCCTTTGAGCAAAACACCCACCCACAGCCCTCTGGGCAGTGGCCTTTTGCCTCTGGCTCTTAAATCCAGACACCAAAAGCTCTGTGGATGTGCCCCTCCCTCCACTGCACCTCACCCACAGCTGCTGCTCTGGGTCAATGAAAACTCAGAGTTCACCTCTTACCTCCTGGGGGGAAAGCCCCTTTCTCCCTCCACTGTCTGGCCATATTGCCGGCCACTTGCCATTCCACCCTGTCACCGCTCTGCTGGCCGCCCTCTCTGCTCTGGGACGTCTTGTGGTCCCACCAGGAGCGGAACAGGCTCCCTAAAAGTAGTGGCCACCGGAGCCCGAACAGTAGCTCCATCCCTTCCACTCGAGGCCATGCCCCTGCACCACCCCTTCTCCCGAAGGCCCCGTTCCTGTGCGGCCTCTTCCCCCCAAGACCCCACCTCCTGCTCACTGCTCTCCACCCCCTCCCCCCTCACTCCCTTATAGTCATTACAAAGTGGCAAGGCAGAGCTCTCCTATTTTTAAAAGTTCTGGGGTGTTGTTCCCCCCTGTTCAGGCACCCCTGGGGCCCTGCACTTCACACAGCTCTCCCTGATTTCAGCTGTTAGTGAGGGAGCCTCACTGCTAGCGCAGACCGGGTAGTTTGTTGGATGAATGACACTGTCCCAAAGCAGGACTAATGCTTAGACCTGGTGATCAGTGATTTCAGATCTGTTGGTCTGCAGCAAGACTCTACAGTGAGTCTCAGTCAGCTCTGTTATTACACAGGGAAGAACAAAGGGTGAAATGGTGCCTGGAAGCCTTAAGAAGAATCCACCCCACCAAGTACAATGCTTGTCGCTACCTGCTCTCAATTCCACCGAGAATGTTTTGGGGTCACTCCTCGCCTTTATCAACCTAGGGAGAATAACAATTAATGGGTATTCCAGTGGCACAATTGGTTAGTGCACAGTACTTATAGACCAGTCCTCAGAGGAGCTATGCTGAGGTTGTGAGTTCAAACCTCACCTAGAGCTCTGGTTTTCATTAACCAAATAGCATCACCCCTCATTTGGCCTGTGGAATGTACAATTCCAGCCCAGGGGACACTGAGGCAGGGGAGAAGTTAAAAATGCCCCCTTCACTTATTAGCTCCTCTCCAGAGGGCAGGTCAGAATCTACAATCCTTTTTCCCCCACCAGCCCTTGTGCCAGGATCCCTCCAGCAGAGCCTGGAGTACTGCCCATGGCATCTGTACTATTGACAAACCCTAAGTGACAGGGAGAAAAAACTCAAATCCCGCCTGGTGCAGGGAGCCAGGTTTGCACTTCAAATTCTGTCGTTCATACATTTCCAGGCCGGGGAATATCCCACAACAGCATTTAATGGGAAGCTTCCTGCACAACAGTTACACTGCACAGAGCTGCTATGGAGGAAGGGTGGGAATTGGTAACATTTGAGCATTGTTGGGAAATGAGCTTTTTTTGTGAGGTTAATAACTATCTCCTCAACTTTCTTTATACTCAACTTAAAAATGGGTGTCACTTGATTTTTGCATCTCCCTGTGAAACTATAACTGGCACGTGTGGCTTTCTACAGGGGGTCATGATGTTAAAGTTGGGGAATTCAGTCTCTGTACTTCTGGGGGAATGTTGCTTTTTTAAACTGCCTCACTACCAGGCACACCGGGCTGTTAGCTGCACCCACTGTCCTTGCCAGGGGCCCTTGCTGAACCCTGGGCAGCTGCACTGCCGTGCTGGGGTTACTCTGCAGGGGGAGAAGCTGCTGGAGAACAATGTAGAGCAGGTGTAGGAAGGAGACGGGGTCACTATTCACATTCTGAACTGCACAATTTTCCAAATTTGGGAATAGATTCATAGATTCATCCTCCAGCAAGTGACCCCGTGCCCCACTCTGCAGAGGAAAGCGAATATCTGAGAACAATTCTAAGGGGAAGGTGAATGCAAAGCTATGACACTGGAGATGCCCAGACCTCCAATGGGGGCAGCGTGGCAATTAATAATGGGAAGAGCATTTGCGAAATTAGCCTCCACTGACACGATTTGTCTCTGTTCCTATTTTACGCTGTGGTGTTAGAGGAATCAGTACAGATTTTTTAGTATATTAATTAAACACTTAATTTTATGTAACCAAGCCAAAAACTTAGTGCCACTTATTTTTTCTCTGTCCTAGCAAGAATGAATTGAATTTTGTGACTTTCTGGAAAGTGCAGAGAGATTAAATGTGGGGAATTCAGTCTCTGTGTTTGTGAGCTGATGTTCTCCTCTCACAGGTCAGTGCCTGCATTGAAATAGCAAGAGGAATCTCAGGGCTGGTGTACACTGGGCACTTAAGTGGCAGAGTGACGTCTCTCAGGGTGTGACCTCCCCCTCAACCCATAGAGTTAAGGTGACCTAAGCCCTGGTTCGATAGTGCTAAAGGAAAGAAAGAACTGTTCTGTCAATGTAGCTATTATAGGGATGGAAAAACCCCTCCAGTCACTGTCTGCTCCAGACAGCTATAGTAGCACCACAGCAGTGTTTTAAGTGTAGACAGAGTGAAACTAGATCTGGCTCCGGTTCACACTGTGGATGCTCAGGCACTAAGAGTGCAATAATAATAACAACAACAACAGCACAGCAGGCAGGATTTGAACCTGTGCACAGAAACCCCAATGGATTGCTAGTTGGTTGCTTTAACCACTTGGCCACAACTACATAACATACACTTGTTTTACTACATGATGGTTCTGTTCTCACTGAATTGTCATTCCAATTGTTTGCTCAGATCAGTTTCCCCAGCACACTCATGGCTGCGCATCAGTGTAAGTGTGTCCTTGGCTGAACAGTGAGAATTCCTGCCCATTTCCCTTCCGGCTGGAGCAGGATGAGAGTGTGTTTGTGTGAACGACATTGCTGTAGATTGTTCTTCATTCCCCACTCTGACAATTCAGACAGTCTCTTTCCTAGTCAAATTTCCAGCACATCGTTCCAATAGCAAGGGGCAGGATTTCTCTGGGGCACTGAAATATTTCCGGGGGCTGGTGCATGAACTCAGCCTTGCATTTCACCGTTGATGTTTCATGGACGAACAAGAGCAGCAGAAAGAAAGAGCCGAACCAATATCTCCCTGTCAGGGATGCAGGTGCCACGACCCCTCTGTCTGCCCATCACCATTACAGGAGAGAAGGGTTCACTGGAATCGAGTTCGCTGGCTCAGATCAGAGACATAGGGAGGTTTTGCTGTTCATGGAATTGTGCAAAGGAAATTGTGTCTCTGTGTGAAATTGAGGTGCGAAATGAATGTCCACATGGTGACAGTGCTCTAGGGAATGTGGGTGACGGACTCGGGCTGAGAAATGATTTAACGGGGTTTGTTTCAATTATTTGCCCTGATTAAAAACCATGGCTAAAAGGCAGCTACTGTTGTTAGTACTTGTACCTGTGTAGGGACACCCCAGTGGGTGTTAAGTCCATTGCCTTCACCAAGAGCAGTTGATTATTTTATCAAGGTACAAATTTCTTGTCAAGGCCTAGAATCCAGAGAAAACAATACACTGATGATAAGAAGAAGTACATGAAAAGATTTTACAGCCACCATTGGCATAACTATGATGTGTCATGTTTCACTTTTTATATCTGACGCCACCTTCTTTCCCTTTCGCCTTGTAGTTGACCAAGGGCAAAGCTGAACATCTCTTCATAGACTCATAGACTCATAGGTCAGAAGGGACCAATCTGATCATCTAGTCTGACCTCCTGCACAAGGCAGGCCACAGAACCCCAACCCATCCAGTTTTATACAACCCCTATCCCAGGACCGAGTTATTGAAATCCTCAAAATGGTTTGAAGACCTCAAGCTGCAGAGACACCACCAGCAAGCGACCCGTGCCCCACGCTGCAGGGGAAGGCGGAAAAACCTCCAGGGCACCTGCCAATCCGCCCTGGAGGAAAATTCCTTCCCGACCCCAAATATGGCGATCAGCTAAACCCTGAGCATGTGGGCAAGAGTCACCAGCTAGCACCCAAGAAGGAGTTCTCCGCAGCAACTCAGTACCCATCGCATGCAACATCTCCCCGCAGACCATGAGCAGACCTGTCTGGTGGTAATTCAAGATCAATTGCCCAAATTAACGATCGTATCATAACATCCCCTCCATATACTTATCAAGCTTTGTCTTAAAGCCAGGAAAGTCTTTTGCCCCTACTACTTCCCTCGGAAGGCTATTCCAGAACTTCACTCCCCTAATGGTCAGAAACCTTCGTCTAATTTCAAGTCTAAACTTCCTAATATCCAGTTTATACCCATTCGTCCTCGTGGCTACATTAGTACTAAACTTAAATAATTCCTCTCCCTCCCTAACGTTAACCCCCTTGATATATTTATATAGGGCGAGCATATCGCCCCTCAGCCTTCTTTTGGCCAGGCTAAACAAGCCAAGCTCTTTGAGTCTCCTTTCATAAGGCAGTTTTTCCATTCCTCGGATCATCCTCGTAGCCCGTCTCTGAACCTGTTCCAGTTTGAATTCATCCTTCTTGAACATGGGACACCAGAACTGCCACACAGTATTCCAGATGGGGTCTCACCAACGCCGTATACAACGGTACTAACACCTCCTTGTCCTTGCAGGAAATACCCCGCCTGATGCATCCCAAAATCGCATTTGCTTTTTTAACAGCCGTATCACATTGGCGACTCATAGTCATCCTGTTATCAACCAGTACCCCAAGGTCCTTCTCTTCCTCCGTCGCTTCCAACTGATGCGCCCCCAACGTATATCCAAAATTCTTATTATTAATTCCTAAATGCATGACCTTGCACTTTTCACTATTAAATTTCATCCTATTTCTATTACTCCAGTTTACAAGGTGGTTCAGATCTTCCTGAATAGCATCCCTGTCCTTCTCCGTGTTAGCAATACCCCCCAGCTTCGTGTCATCCGCAAACTTTATTAGCACATTCCCGCTCTTTGTGCCAAGGTCAGTAACAAAAAGGTTAAATAAGATCAGTCCCAAAACCGATCCTTGAGGGACTCCACTGGTGACCTCCTTCCAGTCCGACAGTTCACCTTTCAATACGACCCTCTGGAGTCTCCCCTTTAACCAGTTCCTTATCCACCTTACAACTTTCATATTCACTCCCAGCTTTTCTAATTTAACTAACAGCTCCCCGTGCGGAACCGTGTCGAACGCCTTACTGAAATCTAGGTAAACTTATATCTACCGCATTTCCTTTATCTAAGTAATCCGTCACCTTCTCAAAGAAGGAGATCAGATTGGTTTGGCACGATCTACCTTTAGTAAATCCGTGTTGCAATTCGTCCCAATTACCATTGACCTCTATGTCCTTAACTACTTTCTCCCTTAAAATTTTTTTCCAAGACCTTACATACTACAGACGTCAAGCTAACAGGCCTATAA
The DNA here is from genome assembly GCF_025201925.1 of Gopherus flavomarginatus. NCBI lineage: Eukaryota > Metazoa > Chordata > Testudines > Testudinidae > Gopherus > Gopherus flavomarginatus. The sequence goes on along the minus strand of NC_066628.1, from coordinate 10,182,788 downwards.
TTACCCGGATCACTCTTATTCCCTTTCTTAAAAATAGGAACTACATTAGCAATCCTCCAGTCATACGGCACAACCCCCGAGTTTATCGATCGCTTAAAAATTCTAGCTAACGGGCTCGCAATTTCACGCGCCAGTTCCTTTAATATCCTCGGGTGGAGATTGTCCGGGCCCTCCGACTTTCGACCCATCGAGCTGTTCAAGTACGGCCTCTACCTCAGTTGCAGTAATATCCACTTCCATATCCACATTCCCGTTTATCATCCCTCCATCATCGCAAGGTTCCTCACTAGTCTTATTAAAAACTGAGGCAAAGTACTTGTTTCAGATGTTGGGCCATGCCTAGGTTATCCTTAACCTCCATTCCATCCTCAGTGTATAGCGGCCCCACTTCTTCTTTCTTTGTTTTCTTCTTATTTATGTGGCTGTAGAACCTTTTAGTATTGGTTTTGATTCCCTTTGCAAGTTCCAGTTCAATGCGGCTTTTAGCCTTCCTCACTTTATCCCTACATGTTCTGACCTCAGCAAGGTAGCTTTCTTTACTGATCCTGCCTTCCTTCCACTCCCTGTAAGCTTTCTGCTTATGTCTAATCCCCTCTCTGAGTTGCTTGCTCATCCAGTTTGGCCTGCAACTCCTGCCCATGGTTCTTTTCCCCTTTCTCGGGATGCAGGCTTCCGACAGTCTCCGCAGCTGCGACTTAAAGTAATTCCAGGCCTCCTCCACATTTAAATCCACTAATTCCTCCATCCAATCCACTTCCCTAACTAATTTCCTTAACTCTTTAAAATTAGCCCTCGAGAAGTCAAAAACCCTAATCGCAGATCTACATTTGTTTATCCTTCCATCTAGTTTGAACTGAATCAACTCATGATCACTCGAACCAAGGTTGTCCCCTACCACCATTTCTTCTACGAGGTCCTCACTGCTCACCAACACCAAGTCTAAAATGGCATCCCCTCTCGTAGGTGCTTCAACTACTTGATGAAGAAATCCATCCGCTATCACATCCAGAAACATCTGACCCCTATTATTAGTGCAAGTACTCGTCCTCCAGTCTATATCCGGGAAGTTGAAGTCCCCCATAATCACACATTTCCCTTGTGTGTTTACTTCATTAAAGACATTAAAGAGGTCTCTATCCATATCCCAATCCGATCCCGGCGGTCTGTAGCACACCCCAAGCACTATCTCAGGGGAAGCTCTAGTTGCTTTTTTACCCAGCGTGATTTTTGCCCAGACGGACTCCGTCTTATCCATTCCATCGCATCTTATTTCGCTACATTTAATTTCATCATTGATGTCTTCAGATACCAGGGAGTGTTTATGTCCATCCCTGCGAGCTACAAGGGGTTTAATGTTGCTGCTTTCAATGCTCTGGCTCTCCTGGGATAAGGAACAATTCAGGCTGTCACTGAACTGAAGAAGGAAGATCATTTTTTGACAGGGAGAGGGTCGCCTCCTCTTAAAGGTGTTTGTCTGGCTGGCAGTCCTGGTTCCCAGGTCTTGCCCATGGGGCTTCTGCAGTTTTGGGACCAGTTCACTCCCTTGGCCCTACCTGCTGCTCCCAAGGGCCCCAGCAGTGCAGCATCTGCCTGCTCGCTCCAGTGGCTGCCGGCCTCTCCCCATGGCAAGGCGGGGCAGAGCTGTGCCTCTACACGGTGCCCACACTCCAAGCCCGTGCAGCCAATGGGACGCTGTGGGGGTGATGCCTGGGGGCAGCAGCATGCGGAGGACCCCCAGCCTGCCCTACCTTGGAGCCCCAGGTAAGCGCCGCACCCCTGACTCCCTCCCAGAGCCTGCACCCCCTCCCTCCACCACACCCCCTCCCAGACGGCCCAATCTCCCTCCCAGAGCCGGCACCCCCACCCTCCTCCTATTCCCCCTACCCTCGCCTAAAGCCTGCACCCAGCACCCAAACTCCATCCCACAGCCTGCACCCTAGAACCTCTCCCCCACCCAAACTCCCTCCCAGAGACCAGCCTCACCCCTTCTGCACCCAAACTCCCCCTAGAGCCTGCACCCCTCCTGCACCCCAATTCCCAGCCCCAACCCAGGGCCTCAACCCTAGACCTCCTCCCCGCATCTCTCTCCCAGGCCTTTAGGCAGGTGAGAGGCAGAGTTTTGGGGGGTGGGTTCTGAGTGGTATGAGTGACATTATTGGCCCACTGGGAGGATTGGAGGACTGGCACTGGCCCTAAGGTAAATTGAGGTGAGAGCCTGCTTTAAGGGATTGGAGCAATGCTGGAGAGACTGACGGGCAGGGAGCTGGGGAGCTGTGTGTGCTCCAAGGAGAGTTGTTGTTGTGCTCTGGTGACACAGAGCGGGGGTGGGGAGTTCGTAAGCTGTGGTGTTTGTTGAGAGATTAAGTTTAGTAACCCCTGTGACGAACTGGGAAAGTTCTTAATGTTTTCTTTGAGTACTGTGTTGGTGCCTCAGTGTCCCCATGGCAGTTCTTAAGTATCTGGCAGAGCAAAGGGTCAGTGCACCTAAATGCCTGACACTCTGTCTCCTAGCAACTGATGGCCTGGGCCTCTCCTCTGCAAAGGTGCCAGCTGAAGGTGTTGGAGACAAAGGATTCAGGTGACCTCCTGTCCCTGAAAAGGAACTGAGCAGAGAAGAGGAGCTGGAGGGAGTTGTTAGGCTGGAGCTGGCTGAGGGCGGACATAGGGGTCTGGTCACTGCCCCTCAGAATGGACCCGGCTGAGGGGTCTGGTTCGCTGTATCTACAAGCTCTGTTTTAGACCCTGTTCCTGTCATCAAATAAACCTCTGTTTTAATGGCTGGCTGAGAGTCACGTCTGACTGCAAAGTGGGGTGCAGAACCCGGTGGCTTCCCAGAACCCCACTGGGGTGGACTCGCTGTGGGAAGCGCACGGATGCGGCAGAGGATGCTGAATGCTTCAAGGAGAGACACAGGAGGTGAAGCTGTGTGAGCTTCTTGACCTGAACAAGTCTGCTCCAAGGGAGAGGAGGCTCCCCAAAGTCCTGACTGGCTTGGTGGGGAGCAGTTCCAGAGCATCGCCCGGTGACTCTGTGACAACTGGTGGCAGCGGCGGGACGTACTGCACCCCGTGAATGGTGCTGCTTGCAGTAAGTGACTGGGAAGCAGTAAAACAAAGGAGGGATAATGAGGACCAGGCGTGCTGAAGGCTCAGAGAGGGACGGTTTCAGGGGGCGGTTAACCTCTGGGAGTGTGTGACCAGCGAGAAGGACTGTTGGAGTAACGGGGTCCCCCTGAGGACTGCAGCGAGCAGTGTCCGGGGTGGAGGAGCTTGCCGCTCAACCCTGGGAGAGAGAAGGATTTTGCAGTAGCAGGGTTCCCCTGGGGATTGCAGGAGCAGTCCCAGGGGCGGAGGAGTCTGCAGCTCGACCCTGGCAAAGAGGTGGTGATCACGAGAAGGGCTGGCACATCCGGGGTTCTTCCTGGAAACCATGGGGAGCCAAGAGCACACAGGCCTGTGAGTCCAGAGCCGCTTGGGAACGGTGAAGTGATGGCCTGTCACCATCTCCTTGAGAAGGACATTGTGATCCTGTGCACAAAGAGAGGGTTACGCATGGGGAAATTCACCAAGGCACAGTTAATTGTGCAGTTGAAGGAGAAGCACCGCTCTGAGGAGCAGATTCCTGGCCCAGATGGGGCTACAAGAGGATCTGAGAGCAGCTGGAGCATCAGCCAGGCATCCCCGGGAGTCTGGTCCCCAATCAGATGAGGGACTTCACGATTGGGTTCCCCATCAGGAGATTGGTGACGGATGGGATGGGAGCAGAGCCCGAGAGAGCAAGAGGACCATGAGAGAAAGGAAGAGCCCGAGGAAAAGCTGCAGGAGAAGCAGCAGCAGCGTGGACTGGGGATGGTGGAGCAGAGAGACATAGGGGGCTGCCCAGGGGTCAGTGGGGAAACACGCCTGCAGGGGCGAGACCCTGGGACAGAGAGAACTGTGGTGGTGCAGCCCCAGATGCTGAGGGACTGTGGAACCTGGTTGAAGTTCCCTGGGGTGAAGCCCTCTGCCCTGCCTATGGCCCAGATCCCTATACAGACCCAGAAGGGGTCGGGCTGGCTGGTAGTTGGGGTTCTCCAGGATATCGGCTGGGAGGCCCTGTTGGGGGGTGACTGTCTCCCTATGGGACAGGATCCAGGCCCCGCTCCTGTAACGGCCGAGGGTTTGAATTCAAATCCAGGAAACCAATTGGCTAGGATTGAAATGATCAGTGAAAATGCAAATGTACTTGGCTAGGCAGGGGGAGGTGCTGCTGGGCTCAGGATACCTGCCTACCTATAACCAGCCCCCTGGGGCTGAGTGGGAGGGAGAGATGCTCCCCGCCCCCCCTGCACACCGGAGAAGGGGGCTCACACTGGCTCTGATGCTGTGACCAGAGCAGAGAGCTCGCTGCCTGCCCCCACTGGAACAGCAAGGGCAGCGCTGAGCACAGGGGGAGCTGAGACCCCAACTGAGTGGGGGGACACCCAGGCAGGGCAGGTCAGCTGCCAAACAGGTTTGCCTGGTCCAGACGTGCTGCTGGGAAGTGATTACACAGCAGGGAGGGAGCTACCAGGGACAGGGCTCAGGGGGGCTGTGACCCCAGGCCCAGCCAGTGAGAGGGAGCAGGTCCCACTCCCTGCCCCAGCAGCTGAATCCCAGACCGAGCAGCAGAAGGATCCCTCCTTGGAGAAGCTGAGAGAACTTGCTGGCCACAGCGCTGCAAACCTCCTTGGGGAAGACTGCAGGGACAGAGTCCTGCGGGAGAAGGGATTCCTGTACCGGGAATGGGCTCCCCAAGGGGAAGTAGAACTGGGGGGAATCGGGAGGCAGCTGGTGGTGCTCCAGGAATCCACACGGCTCTTCCCATTTGAGCTGCTGGATGGGAGGAGAGTGAGGGGACCCCTGGACCTGAAGAGGGAGGATTGGATGGAGAAGGGGGAAGACCCCCGGGGGGATCTCTTCCCTGAGGTGGGAGCCAATCTCCCCATCAGGTGTTCCCCATTGAGAGTCATTGGGAAAGCAACCCAGATCCTGGAGAGAGAGGTCAGGAACATCCTGGCTTTAGATGGGATCCAGCCGTTTTACAGCCCATGGGTCTCACCCATGGGGCTGATCCCCAAGGGAGACAGGAAGATCTGGTTTTATGGGGGCTATCAGAAGCTTAAAGCCATCACAGTGTCCGATGCCCACCCCATGCCTGGGCCTGGGGAGATTCTAGACAAGCAGAGGGAGATGGAGAACTTGGCCCTGGCAGACACTGATAACATGTGCATCTTTAGCCAGACCTGGGAGGAACAGGTGTCCCAGGTGAAGAGGGGGCTGGGCTGCCTCAAGGAGGTGGGACTGATGGTAAAAGCTGGTAAGTGCAAGGGGGGACGGCAGAGGTGTTGTGTCTGGGCCACAAAGTGGGAAGCGGCTGCCCAAGCCCAGAGCTGGCAAAGGCCAAGACGGGGGCTCTTAACCAAGGGAGCCCGAATTGCAGCCCAGAGTGCTGGGAGAAGACCCCGTCCCAGTTTGAACCCCAGGGGTATTGGGGATAGCAAAAGGGTTCAAGCCACATAAACCTTCCCACATGTGGCTTGCAAGTGCCATCAAGCACACTCGACCTAAGGGAGGGCGTGAGACTGGACTGTCCTGGTGTAACTCACACCTAGGAATGGGAGAGATGCTGGGGCATCCATGGGAACGTTGGTGGGTTCGAACTTCCCCAGGTCACTGGCTGAAGTGACCTCGCTCAGTTCGGTCTCGAAGGGGGGAGAGATGTGACGAACTGGGAAAGTTCTTAATGTTTTCTCTGAGTACTGTGTTGGTGCCTCAGTGTCCCCATGGCAGTTCTTAAGTATCTGGCAGAGCAAAGGGCCAGTGCACCTAAATGCCTGACACTCTGTCTCCTAGCAACTGATGGCCTGGGCCCCTCCTCTGCAAAGGTGCCAGCTGAAGGTGTTGGAGACAAAGGGATCAGGTGACCTCCTGGCCCAGGAAAGGAGCTAAGCAGAGAGGAGGGGCTGGGAGGAGTTGTTAGTCTGGAGCTGGCTGGGGTCAAGGGTAGAGGGCAGACCTGGGGGTCTGGCTCACTGCCCCCTAGAATGGACCCAGCCGAGGGGTCCGGTTCGCTGTATCTACAAGCTCTGTTTTAGACCCTGTTCCTGTCATCGAATAAACCTCTGTTTTACTGGCTGGCTGAGAGTCACGTCTGACTGCAAAGTGGGGGTGCAGAACCCGGTGGCTTCCCCAGGACTCCGCTGGGGTGGACTGGCTGTGGGAAGCGCACGGAGAGGCAGAGGATGCTGAATGCTCCAAGGAGAGACCCAGGAGGTGAAGCTGTGTGAGCTTCTTGCCCTGAACAAGTCTGCTCCAAGGGAGAGGAGGCTTCCCAAAGTCCTGACTGGCTTGGTGGGGAGCAATTCCAGAGCATCGCCCGGTGACTCCGTGACACCCCCAGGTTAAAAACTGTTCCTGCTCTTGGCTCTACAGGGTATTTTTGTTCAGAGAACAGCTCAGTGGGTGAATGTTTCCCTGCAGGATAATGGGTTCCTAGTTACAATCCAAGGGCTGGTCTACACTACGAGGGAAAATCGATCTAAGATGCGCAACTTCAGCTACGTGAATAACGTAGCTGAAGTCAAAGTATCTTAGATCGAATTACCTACCGTCCTCAGGGCACGGGATCGACGTCCGCGGCTCCCCATGTCAACTCCGCTACCGCCGTTTGGGTTGGTGGAGTTCCGGGATCGATAGGAGCTCGTTCGGGGATCGATATATCACGTCTAGATGAGATGCGATATATCGATCCCCGAGAAATTGATTGCTACCCACCGATACGGCGGGTAGTGAAGACGTAGCCCAAGTGATTCCCTTGGAAAACTTTTTCGAATGAAGATCGATTTCCAGACCCATCTCCAGTATGTTCAGGAGTTCGCTGAATGGGGATGGTTGAAATGAATTTAAACACTCAGCATTTTCCTGTGCAAATGAATGAAGACCTAGCAGAGCTGTCCAGCAGCTGAAATCAGTTCCAGTCCTCCACGTCTCTAAGAGGGACACTCTGTATCTGAGGCATGTGGGACACCTCTGTGGTGATGAGAGGTGAAAAAATGCTGGATTCAATGAAAGATGAGACCATAGGAGGGGAAGGTGAATGGCAGCACCACACAGGGTCATAACACTGAGACACAGGGCTTCACTGTCACTACTCCTGTGTTTTCCATCATTTATGTCCTAAGGAACACACCCTCCCCTACACACTGTCACACACAACCTTCTCCCCTTGAGCCCAATCCAAACCTCCCCCTCTCCCACACACACTCCATGGAACACAGCCTCTCGGTGACTCACTCAGATGGAGGCTTGTCTCTGCATCTCCCCAACAGGGGAGCAGAGAGCCAAAAGGGCCACAGGAGACCAATGGAGCTAGGCAGGAATAGAAAAGACTTCCCTTCCCTCCTCAAGAGTCCCATTAATCTCACTCATGGGATATTCCTGCCCCGGGTGGGCTCAAAGCACCAACCTTCCCCTCAGCAACGGAAGGGGGGAACCAGCTCTATCACACAGAAGGAGGCTCCCCACCTCTGCTGCTGACATCCTGCAGCCTTAAATATCAATTTGTTTTAGCTAATGCAACCCTCCCACCCCTCTCATCCATCCATGAAACATAGAGACAAGGCCATGAATATTGAGTTCAGTGGTGCTGTGGGTTAGTATACAGTATCTATAAAGCAGTGCTGAGTGGAGTAATGCTGAGGTTGTGAGTTCAAACCTCACCTAGAGCGCTAGTTTTCTTTAAGCAAACAGCTTCTACCAATCATTTTATCCTGCAGAAAATACAATTCCAGCTCAGAAGACACTGAGGTCTCCTTGCTTTACAGAGAGCAGGGCAGATTCCACAGATCTACCCGGCTCTGCTCTCCACCAGCCGCCTGTGTCAAGAGGGGTCAGGCAGAGCCCAGAGCACTGCCCCCGACTCCTCCTCAGTCTTTGCTCCCCAAACCAGCTGTGTGACTCAAAACCTGCCTGGCTTTCTCTATGTTAATGTGGTTTTCATCTGTTGTGTTGATGAGCATGTGGGTCCTGTGTGATTTTGGTGGATGCCTGGCATAGTTTTGAGTGCATTGGTGTGTGTATGATTTTTGCATGCAGATTGTTTTTTGCTAAGTATTCTTTTGGTATGTGGTTTTTGTGCTTTCTTGTTGTGTGCTTTTGTTGTACATTTTGATGTGGATTTGTTCTTTCTATGTTTTGTGTGGCTTTCCCATATGTATATATGGTTCTGTGTGCTGTGTGGGTTTGTGTGTGTGCGGGGGGGGTTGTTTATGTCTGTGTGGGCCTGTGCAGTCTGGGGAAGGGGCACTGGGCACTTGGAAAGAGACACTGGAGAGAAGCTGTTGGAGGCTGATTGGGTCCTTGGGCTGTTTGTCAGGTTGGGTTTGGAACCAGCTCTTGGAACTTTTCTTTTCTGGAAATGTTGCTGTCCCCACCCTAGAACTCACACTGGTGGCTCTTGTTATTTAGAGGTGGGAGGGGAAGGGATCGAAAGAGGAATTGAGGTGCAGGGTGTGTGCTGCAGTGATTGGTGGTGGCTGGTGGGAGTGACTTGAGCTGCTTGAGAAGAGGGGTGGTACCAGCTATTGTCAGTCTGCCTCGTGTTTTGTGACAGACTCGTCGCATATTGGGTGGTCACTAGGTGACACTGTCTGACAGCGATGCTGAGTGGAGCCATCAGGGCCTTGTGCGCTCAGAGCGCGGCACACGCCTGTGAGAAGCAGATCAAGGCCAGGCTAGCGTTGGTTCCCGCTGCCAGGAGGAGGAACAGAGACCGCAGGAGCGGTGCCGCCTCCTGCCTGGTGAGAAGGTGCAGCACTGGGGTATGTTCACAGGGAGAATCCGCTTGCATGTACTGCTGTTTTCTGTCTGTCACGAGGTGACGGTTTCTGACCAGCTGGCAGCCAATGGACTGTCGCTGGGTAATGGTTGGTGCCCGAGCTGGCAACCAACTGCCTAGGGTGGTGCTGCTGTTGCCCAGGGCTGGATGGGGAGTTGGGCTGTGGGTCAGGGGGTGTAAAAACCAATGTTTTTACATACCCTTTTGTCCCTTGGTAATTTCACTTTGTACTTTAATTTTTTTTATGTCCATCCTTTTATTCCCACCAACAGATAAACCTCGTGTCTCATGCATATTTTGCCTTTATATGTGCCTTTACCACCTAAGGATGTTTCCCTGTTAACAGACGGGCGTTTCTTGACTTCTGCCCTTCTGCAACATCGGTTTCTGTAAATACAGCTAAAATGCTTGTTAATCCTTTTCTGCCTAATACAGTATTTTCTTTTTTGTAACACAATACACAACAATGCTAACAAGACAAACAACACAAGCCAAAATGCAAAACATAAAACACAAAACACAATCTTTGGTGCGACAGTAGATCCATGGTATTCTGGGTTGCTCTTCAGCTGGTACTAGCTTTTCCTGATTTTCTAAAAGACAAAAAGAACATGTTTCTACCCTTTCTGGGGTGGCAAATTATTGCTTAAAATAGCCCTTCCTTTTATAAATATCCTTGTTGATTGCAAGCAAAACAGAGGAATTACCCCCACACTTTCTTGTGTTTTTGTTCTATAGGCAGGCCAGGTTTCAATGGCTCCCACCTTTTAAGGGTTTAGGGGAAATTATGCCACTGGTCAGTTATTACATTCATGAGGTGCTCTGCCTCAGTTTTTCTTCTTATACAGCAGACCAAATATGTAACGTTTTTTTCTGCTTTGCTAAGCTTTAGGTTTATGCACAGGGAATAGCTGAGAAGCATCATTACCATCTGACCTTAAAGTTTTTTTCCCCAAATCATACACACTATACATTGTTACAGGGGTACTTATTAACGTTAAAGTTATCCCAATGCTTAATATTAACATCAAATCTATTAAAAGTATCGCGTTATACCCAGTGGTGAGCTGGAGCCAGTTCGCAGGAACCGGTTGTTAAATTTAGAAGTCCTTTCAGAACCGGTTGTTCCAGGACAACTGGTTCTATAAGGGCTTTATTTAACAAAAGCTCCGGCACTCCGCCCCAGCCCCAGCTCAAGCTCACTTCCCCCTCCTCTCCTGAATGCTCTGCTGCACTTCTTCCCCCCTCCCCCTGCCCCGCTTCCCACAAATCAGATGTTCAAAGGAAGCCTGAAACAAGCAGCAGGCACAGGTAAGCTGGGCCATGGGGGGAGGGGAGGTGTGGCTGGCTAAGCAGCTCCCTCCAGCCTTGTACCCCCGGCAGAGCACCTCCAGCCCCAGCTCGGTCCTGCCCCAGCCGAGTACCCCTGGCTCCGGTCCCGTGGCTATCTGCGGCGCCGGTGCTGGGTCCCGCCCCCGTGTCACCGTTGCTGGGGCCTGGCCCCGCGGTTGCAGCTCCTGGCCCGGCCTGGCTCACGCCCCACGGTGCCGGGCCTGGGTCCTGGCCCCGTGGCTCTGGCCTGGCCCCTGCAGTGCCGGTGCTGGGTCCTGGCCCCACGGCTCTGGCCTGGCCCCCGCGGCACCAATGCTGGGTCCCAACCCTGCGGTTCCGGTCCAGCCCCGCCCCTGCGGCGCTGGTGCTGGTTCCTGCCCCACAGTTACAGCTCCAGGCCCAGTCCGGCCCAGGCCCTGCGACACTGATGCTGGTGCTGGGCCTGACCGAGCAGCTCCAGGCAGCATGGTAAGGGGGCAGGGAGAGTGTGTAGGAAGAGGGCAGGGGAGTTTGGGGGTCATGGACAGGTTGATAGGGGTGGGGCGGTCAGAAGGCAGGAAACAGGGGGATGGAATGGTGGCAAGGGTCCTGGGGGGGCAGTCAGGAAGGAGCAGGGGTTGGATGGGGTGGAGGGGGGCAGTCAGGGGAAAGGATTCCAGGGATGGTCAGGGGACAGGGAGAAGGGATGGTTGGATGGGACAGGGGTCCTGGGGGGCAATCAGGAATGAGAGGAGTGGTTGGATGGGTGGCAGAGGGTAGTCAGAGGACAGGGAAGGGAGGTGGATGGGGCAGGGATCCCGAGGGGCATCAAGGAACGTGGTGGGGTGGATGGGGCAGAAGTCCAGGGGGGGTGGCCACAACCCCCTCATGGGGTGAGGAGGAAAAGGGAACCTGGTGTTAATATTGTTGAAGCTCATCACTGGTTATACCAACCCTTTTCTTTAGGCAATTTGTTTTTGGGGCCAGTGTGTTCAATGTTCTCTTGAAATTTTACGCAGGCTTTTTAATTTATAGGGATAGTTGGGATTATGTTTTCCAATGTGCATTACTTTGCACTTAACAGCACCGACATTCATCTGCCATTTCGTTGTCCCATCACCCAGTTTTGTGAGATCTCTTTGTGTCTCTTCGCAGGCTGCCTGGGACATAACTATCCTGAACAATTTTGTATCATCTGCAAATTTTGCCACCTCACTGTTTACCCCTTTCCCCAGATCATTTATGAATAAGTTGAACAATACTGCTCCCAGTACAGACACCTGGGGACAAGAGAGGGAAGATCCTCTTCTGATACTGGCAGACCAGGTGCCAGCTCATGCCAAGGCCCCTAAGCCTTACTGAAAAGTGACAAAACGCATGGCTGGAAACTAGTCTTGCTCACCTGTTTGTTAGTGTTGTTAAAACAGGCATTAGATTCATAAAAATGTGTTTAGAATTCATGACAAGCTCGTGAGTTGCTGCATGCATTCTTCTCACCTATAATAGCCGTAGCCCATGTTGTAAGGTGATATATAAGCATTGGCACTTGTCAAAGTTAGACTCAGGACTCACAGTTTGTCAGACCACTCTGTTTTATTAGCACAGCGCTCTGCTAATAACATCCAGATAATGTGAGCACCAGGCAAGACACAAACTATCTTATTTATACAGATAAATGAGCGGGAATTAGACAAAGGGACAAAGAAAGCAAAACAGTAAAATTCACCTTGGGCACAGCATGAATATCCTACTTCCTTACTAACTCTTATCGATTTAAGGTGAATACTTCACCAATTGCCCTTAAACGGTGCAATTGTTCTATGTTAATGTCTGTATTCCTGACACCTGGATTGCAGCATTCCAACAATTTTGCTTAAAGGTACAGACAACATTTCTTTAATCCTTTCTATTTTCACAATGTAATTCATTCTACTTTCACAATCCCTCTTTTCGGTCAAGCGCACGCCATGACCAACAATTACTGGGTTCCACAAATTAACCGTTCCTTATCTCTTTGTTCATCAGCGATATTCAAAATCATCATATTAGAACTCTGTTTTGGGGCAGTCACCTGGGTGACACAATTCTGGATACAACAGGAGATTAACTGAAAGCATACAAAAATCACTAAGATTCCAACCAGGATAGTTAGGGCTCCCTGAAACAACCAGTTTCCTATGCCAGAGAAATTGAACAGATTACTTAGCCACTTCCATAAAGAACTCGGCTCTATTTGGGAAAGATATGCGATTTGTTCTAAGTGGCTAGCGCAATCTACTACCTCATTGGTATCGTCAGGTATAAACAGACAACATTGTTTTCCAATGAGAGCACAGGTCCCTCCTTTGGCCACCAGCACTATGTCCAATGCATGACGGTTTTGGAGGGCCACCTGTCGGATCGCCCCTGTTTCTTTGGCCAGGGCTCTTAAACTTTCTCCGGTTTTATTTGCCATTATTTTAACTACTGCTTGTAATCTCAGGAGCCTTTTTGCCTGATGTATTACTCCCCCAGGTGGGATAAAGGAACTGCCAATAGCCTCTTCCCAGGTGTCATTACTGTTCCATATTTTGTTAAACGGACAAGGTCCTCCAGTGAGGTCTGGGGAATTGAGTGGGATCGCCAGGACAGGAACACCAGTTTGAGAGTGGGCTGGGATGTGGCTGCAGACCCAGCATTTAGAAATAATAAGGGTCTGAGTTATCCATACTTGCTGCTGAATAAAAGAATTGTCATTGTGGACTCCCCAGACCTTAAGACACCAGCAGTCGAGGAACAGGCACCACCAGAGGCACATGTTGGAGGCAGGGCCCTTCTGGTTCTGACAACCTCAACTCAGGAAACCGCAGTCACAGTTTTATGTCCACCAGGCAGCAGGCGCTAGGCTCACTACTGCTTCTTCTTAGGCCTTGCTATAGGTTGTCGTCTGCTTCCGGCAACCCTTCTGAGAATGTAGATTGTAAGGTATTGCAGGCTGTTCCTCTACGTCTTCTTCTGGAGTCACAATTGACTCTGCATGGTCCTGAGTTGATGATTGGTTCACTGGGGGTGGTGCATTTTTACACGGCGAAGCATGTATCCACTCTGAGATGCCAGACAGTTTAACCGCCGTCGGGGTAGTAAGCAGTGCCTGGTGATTCTTTGATGTTCTTCAAGTCTCTTTACTACTTCTTCCTTGACTCTGGCTATAACAATGGCCTTGACACCTTTATCTTTTCCTGATGCATACATTCCTCATTCACACAAATAGATTGAGAATACAAACAGTAGTATTTTATATTGACCAAAAAAGCATTGAAATTAAACCTTGCTAAGTTTTACAATTAATAACCAAGACAATTTACATTGAGACCCAGGCCTTCAGTGTTTCTTTAATTTACTTAACATAGACACAATAGAGAATCCTGTCTCTTCCTACCTAAATCTTAAAACAAAGAGTTAGAGAGGGCCCAATTTGTAATGCGTATGGGAAAACTGAATCTTATAGTCCCAGGGGGTCATTTCTTTCTGCTATGTAAAAAAGGTGGCTAGCAGGATGAAATCAAATTATACTTTCATTCTTATGGGACATTATAAAATCCTGCTCCTACATATCCCCCTTTTGACACTAAGATTATCAATCGCCAGTGTCACTTCTTATTTAGTCCACATAATAGAAAATACTGGGAGGTGATTTGGGCCTGTGGCTTTAGCTTTGCATACATTTGTTTTATCCACTAGCACATTTTAAACATTTTGATTAAACACATATAATTTAAAACCAAAAACAATTAGGGGTAGTAACATTAATATGCCAATAGTTGTGGGAGACCAGCAAGAAAATATGTTATACCAATGGTAAGCTGTCATGTTTTTCTGCAGTGGCAATTCTTAACATGTTCCCATTTGCGTGCGTAATATGAATGGTCCAGTTTTCCACATTTTTTTTTCTAGGAACTATGTTACCTTTTTACCTTTTAACAGATGATTGGTAACTGTTTGCCATTCAATGCCAAGGTGGATAGAGAACTCAACTAAATCAATACTTACAGTAAGCTGAGACTCTTTTGTTGTTGTTGTTGTGGCAAATAGTAAATGTGATTATTGGTAAACACAGTACTTACATTACATTTACATTTGTCTTCTGGTGGGTTGCTAACACTTTTTAAACACTTTCCCCCAAGAATTAACACATACACATAACCCATTATACAGTACTTTGGATTATCTGAAAGACAAAAATAACATTTTTCTACCCCTTTTGGGATGGCATTGATTATTACTTAAAAGATTCCTTTCTTTTACAAATAACCTTGCTGATTGCAGGCAAAACAGAGGAATTATCCCCATATTTTCTTGTGTTTTTTGTTCTATAGGCAGGCCAGGTTTTAATGGGTTCTACTTTTTAAGGGTTATGCGGAAATTATTCCACTGTTTAGTTATTAAATTCATGAGGTGGTGTACCTCAAGTTTTTCCTTTTGTATAGCAGACCAAGTTTGTAATGTTTTTCCTGCTGTGTTAAGCTTTAAGTTTATTCACAGCTAATAGCTGAGAAGCATCATTACCATATTACTTTAAAGGATTTTTCCAAAAATCATACACACTACAAGTTGTTACAGGGGTACTTACTAACATTAAAGTTATTTTAATATTTAATATTAACAGTAACATTAGCATCAAATTTTTTAAAGGTATCTTCTTATACCAGGCCTTTTATGTAGGCAATTTGTTTGCTGACCAGGTATGTTCTTTATTTGCAGCTTCTTTTGTGCTGGTAGTTCTCATATTTCTTTATCAGTTAGGTAATTTGCATCAACAGAGGCTTGGCTTTTGGATTCAAAGCCATCAGCAGAGCTCAGAGATTCTGTCTTAACACACAGGGATCTGAAAAAGAAAACATAGCCTTTTGCGGCTCTTTTTGGAGCCCTAACAGGATTTTAATTCAGCAGCACGTTTCATTTGCATTTCTTTTACCCCTTTCTACAATATACACTGCACATGTCCTAGGGAAAATGCACATTCCTTCTATACTATAACTTTTTTAAAACATTTGCCATATCAATTTTTACATAAGGTGTAACTGTTTCTTTTGTTCTTACAGAGTTTTCGTGTACCCTTATCAAAGTGACAGTCTGATTACACAGAGCCATTTTAAGGCTCAGTGTTTTTAACATTGCTTCTTTTTGTTTTGTGCACCTCATCTCTGCTGTTGCTTCAAAGGGTCACTGTTAATTTCTTATTCTTTCATTACAGCTCTTAACTGCTATTGTTACAAAAAAAAGAACAGCCAAACAATAAAACTCCAGAATCTCTACCTATTCTCCTTGATTTTGACTGCCCTATTGCAGCCATGACTTGGTCTTTATTTAAAAACATTTTAATTTTGTAAAGAATCAAGTTACCCCTTAAGGGTTAAATGCTAAATCCCAAAGCCAAACAACACTAATTACCTGTGTCTTGCAAAAAGGTCTGTCAGTTTTGCAACTTTGAATTAAAGTCAAATGAATTTGTAGTGGCATTAAAAACAAAAACAAAATCAATTTATCTTACACCTACAAAACAGGAGTTTTACAAACCAGATGAGCTGGTTTAGATTCTTAGAACTTTACATATTTTCACAGACAAATAGATACATACACATTTTCTTTTCCTTAACATTCCTTTACACTGCTTTGTTTTTACATAGCTGTATATATATTTGGATTATTTACAGGCATTCTTCTGGAAAAGGGCCTATTTTTCCTTCAGAATGGCTGCAAAGAAACCAAAAATTCTCTCTCTTTAATATGGTCCTTTTTTAACATTTTCACGAAGTTTAACTGCTTAATTCTCTACAGCCTCTGTAGAGTTAACTTTTCACTCCTTTCTTAAATCACTTGTTTATGTCCCAAAATGACACTTTTATCACCTCAGATTTCACCATTTTAAGTATTGTTCCAGGGGTTCATGCCTGCACTTACTGCTTTTCTTACTCCTGACACTATTCCCTTAGGGCTTTCAACCTGTTTATTTATCTGTTGCTTGCCTGCTTGTCTGGGCCCGATCCTGCTTTTTCCAATGAACTGTTTGTGAGTGATATTGTGGTCATTTCACAATTTTGAAAGAAATGTTCAAGGAAAGGGACCAGGAAGAGTGGGGGCTAGTTGAGGAGCCCACCCTCCTTGCTGAATTGGTAGTGGAACACTAAAGAATCAGTTTTTGAGGCAGACAACAAAGGGGAACAGAACAAGGGGCTTCTTGTCCTTTTTACAATGAGATGGGAGTATGAAGGGGGTTGGATCGATCCGGGGTTTGGAGAATGGTGTAAAGGGGAGCGCTCGGTCTGGTGGCGGGAGAGGAGGCTTTTAATAAAGCTTTTAACATATTATTTGAATAATTGAGAGAGGCAAGTTTTGATTTTGTCCACCTACGATTTGCCTCTTCCCACCACTGCATGAAACAATTAACCTCTCCTTTAGCCAATTTAGTTTTAGGTTGGCCGAGTTTGTCTTTTAAGACGTCCACTCAGTCTTTGTTCCAAGATTTTAACAGTGGCCACTGAGTTTTGGGATCACCCTGAGCTAGGCTAGACCAATTTTCCAGAAATTTACGGGAGTCTGGACCCTTTTTACAGGAGTTCGGACCCATCCTAAATACATAAAATGAGCCGGCATTCATTTAGGGAACTGTCCCGACTTAGGCGTCTGGTTACCAATACAGGAGGACTTCACACACCAATCACACAAGAAGGAAATTTGGGTTCATCAGAGCGATGCCCGCTGCAACACACAAAAGGAGCCCACAGGCTACTGCCTCAAGTGCCCTTGATTTCACACCAGGGGTTTTACCCAAAGTGCGGTGCAGCTGCGATTGTGCAGATTCCACACACTCAGACTGCGGGGACAGGAACCCCTTGGTTGGCCGATCCCCAGACAGAGACAGCACCCAGACTCAAACACTCCACAAGAGGATGGATAGACACAGAGACAGGACAATCCTCAGTCCAGACAAAACACAGAAATAATTACCTGACCAGATTCCTGATGTCAGATCCTGGGATCCCTAACAGAACAGAGTGGGAACCAACAGGTTTGACGGCATAGACTTCACTGTGGTCGTGGGCCTTTCCGCCCTAGTGGAGGACCACTTGGGCCAAATGCCCAGGTGCCAGCTGCCACGGTCATCCTACAAAAACGGTCAGGAATCACACGGTCCCAGTGAAGACGGTTGTCATCTCGGTGGAACCTCCAAATTGTCAAAGTTAGACTCAGGACTCACAGTTTGTCAGACCACTCTGTTTTATTAGCACAGTGCTCCGCCGATAACACCCAGATAATGTGAGCACCATGCAAGATACAAATAGTCTTATTTATACAGATAAAAGAGAGGGAATTAGACAAAGGGACAAAGAAAGCAAAACAGTAAAATTCACCTGGGACTCAACATGCATATCCTACTTCCTTACTAACTCTTATCCATCTAAGGCTAATACTTCATCAATTGCCCTTAAAATTGTTGTATGTTAATGTCTGTATTCCTGACACCTGGATTGCAGCATTCCAACAGTTTTGCTTAAAGGTACAGACAGCATTTCTTTAATCCTTTCTATTTTCACAATATAATTCATTCTACTTTCACACTCCTCAGTCCCCTGGGAGAGCTGGGGCGGGAACACAGCACCGCACCCCCACAGGAATGGTTGATCCCCAGTCCCCCGGCAGAGCTAGGAAGGGAAATCAGTGCCCCTCCCCCGCAGGAATGACTGCTGCCCTGTCCTCTTACAGGGCTGGGGAGGGAAGGCAGCTCCCCGCCCCTGCAGGAATAGCCGCCCCCCAGTCCCCTCGCACAGGTGGGGAAGGAAGACAGCGCCCAGCCCCCAAGGGAACGGCCTCTCCCTAGTCCCCTCATAGAACTGGAAAGGGATCGTCACGCCCCACCCCCTCAGTAGTGGCCGCTCCCCAGTCCCTCGCAGAGCTGGGGAGGGAACCCGGCGCCTCGCCCTGGCAGGAACCGCCGCTCCTCAGTCCCCTCACAGAGACAGGGAGGGAAAGCAGCTCCCCGACCCCTCTGGAACGGCTGCTCCGGAATCCCCTCCCAGAGCTGGGAAGTGTGACCAGCGCCCCGCCCCCGCAGGCATGGCCACTCCCCAGTCCCCTCGCACAGGTGGGGAAGCAAGGCAGCGCCCAGCCCCCAAGGGAACGGCCACTCCCCCGTCCACTCGCAGAGCTGGGGAGGGAACCCAGCGCCCCACCCCCGCAGGAACGGCCGCTCCCCAGTGCCCTCGCAGAGACGAGGAGAGAAGACAGCGCCCCATCCCCGCTTGAACGGCTGCTCCGGAGTTCCCCGGCAGAGCTGGGAAGGGTGCCCAGCGCCCCACCACCACAGGAATCGCCACTCCCCCGTCCCCTCACAGAGCTGGGGGGGGGGAACTCAGCGTCTCGCCCACCCAGGAACAGCCGCTGCACAAGCCCCTTTTACAGCTGGGGAAGGAACCCAGCGCCCCGCCCCAGAAGGAACGACGGCTGCACAGTCCCCTACCAGAGCTGGGAGGGGAACCGAGCACCCCGCCAACGAAGGAACGGCCGCTCCCCACTCCCCTGGCAGAGCTGGGGAGAGAAGGCAGCGCCCCGCCCCCGCTGGTACGGCAGCACCCCAGTTCCCTGGCAGAGTTTGGAAGGGAGGGCTCCACCCCACCCCCTGCTTGAATGGCCACTCCCCAGTGCCCTGGCTGAGCTGGGAAGCGAAACCAGTGCCCCGCCCCCGCATTAACGCCCACTACCCGTCCCCTCGCAGAGCCGGGAAGGGGAGGCAGAGCCCCACCCCTGCAGGAATGACCGTTGCCCAGTCCACTCACAGAGCTGGAGTTGGAAGGCAGCGCCCCGCCCCCGCAGGAACGGCCGCTCCCCAGTCTCCTAGCAGAGCTGGGGAGGGAACCTAGCGCCCCTCTCCCGCACAAACAGCCGCTACCTAGTCCCATCGCAGAGCCTGGGAGGGAACACAGCGCCCCTCCCCCACAGGAACGGCTGCTCCCCAGTCCCCTGGCAGAGCTGGGGATGAAAGCCAGCGCCCCGCCCCCACTCCTACCGCCACTCCCCAGGCCCCTCCCAACCATTGGGGTGATCTGCCGAGGGATCCCTCCTTGGAGAAGCTGAGGGAACTTGCTGGCCACAGCTCTGCAAACCCCTTTGGGGAAGGCTGCAGGGACAGAGTCCTGCGGGAGAAGGGATTCCTGACCGGGAATGGGCTCCCCAATGGGTGTAGAACTGAGGGGAATCAGGAGGCAGTTAGTGATGCCCCAGGAATCCACAGGGTTCTTCCCTTTCGAGCTGCTGGATGGGAGGAGAGTGAGGGGACCACTGAACCTGGAAGGGGAGGATTGGGAGGAGAAGGGGGAAGACCCCCGGGGGGATCTCTTCCCTGAGGTGGGACCCAATCTCCCCATCAGGTGTTCCCTGTTCAGAGTCACTGGGAGAGCAGCCCAGAACCTGGAGAGAGAGGTCAAGGACCTGCTGGCTTTAGATGGCATCCAGCGCTTTCAACAGCCCATTGGCCTCACCTGTGGGGCTGAACTCCAGGGGAGACAGGATGATCTGGTTTAGTGGGGACTATCGAAAGCTTAAAGCCATCACAGTGTCCAATGCCTACCCCATCCCTAGGCCTGGGGAGATTCTAGACACGCTGAGGGGGATGGAGAACATGGCCCTGGCATACAATGACATGTGTGTTTTTAGCCAGACCTGGAAGGAACAGGTGTCCCAGGTGAAGAGGGGGCTGGGCTGCCTCAAGGAGGCAGGACTGACGGTAAAAGCTGAGAAGTTTAAGGTGGGGATGGCAGAGGTGTTGAATCTGGGCCAATAGGTGGGGAGCGGCTGCCCAAACCCAAAGCTGGCCAAAAGCCAAGAGGGGGGGCTCTTAACCAAGAAAGCCCCAATCGCAGCCCAGAGTGCTGGGAAAAGACTCAATCCCGGTTTGAACCCCAGGGGTACTGGGGTGGAAAAAGTGTTCAGGCTGCATAATCCTTTCCACATGCGACCTGCGAGTGCCATCAAGCACACCCGACCTAAGACACCGCCCCTCCGCTGATCACCGCCCCTTGCAGAAACACCCCCACCAGCACCTCTCAGACCTCCCCCGCTCATTCCTTTCCCCTGCAAGGACCCCCCAGCCAGCCTCTCTCAGACCCCCCCGCTCAACTCCCCTGCAGGGACCACCCAGCCAGCGCCTCTCAGACTCCCCCGCTCATCACCTCCCCCCGCAGATACCTCACAGACAGCGCCTCTCAGACCCCTGCCCCCCGGCACCTTCCCGCAAACTCTCGTGTCTCACAGCCTCCCCCGCATGTCCCACCCCTTCCTGGTCCACCTTGCCCCCCACCCCGTCTGCGTCCAAGTGCCCCCTACCCCACGTCCCGCCCCCCTGGACCTGTGACATGCCCCCTGCCCGCGTCAGACCTGCCCCATTGCCCCGTGACTTGCCCAACCCCAGAGTCCAACCGCCCCCCAACCCACATCCTGCCCCTTCAGGTCTAACCACCATGCATCCCACAACTCCTGATCCGATTGGCCCCTGCGTCTCACCTCCCCTCGCATCTGATCGTCCCCCCGTCCCCCCGTCCTGATCCACACTCCCTTCACGTACGTTCTGTCAGGGACTCACAGATCGTGCCCACCTGTGGCCCTGTGTTCTCCATGGGGTGTGTCCCTTTCAGTGAGACAGCCCTTCTCGAGGTTCCACTCTCACTCTGGGTCAGGCCCCTCCACATCCTGGAGCCACACCTCTCTGAGCCTTAGCATGTCTGTCTCTGCTGTGGGCCCCCTCAGGGAGTCCACACGCTCTGGACCCCCTGGGCCTCCTCACCTCCGAAGGGGTTGATGCCTCCTGTTCTCTAGCCCGGAGTGACTCTCAGCCAGCATAAAACAGGAGGGTTTATTGAGAGTTGAACACAGCACAGGAAACTCTCAGGGCCTCAGGCCTGGCCTCCCTCAGCCCAGCACATCCCAGTCTCCCTGCAGCCAAGTGATGTAACGAACTGGGACTGTTCTTACTGTGGGCTGTGAATACTGTGTTGGTGCCTCAGTGTCCCCATGGCAGTTCTTAAGTATCTAGCAAAGCAAAGGGCCAGTTCACCGAAATGCCTGGCACTCTGTCTCCTAGCCACTGATGGCCTGCGCTCCTCCTCTGCAAAGGTGCCAGCTGAAAGTGTTGGAGCAAAGGGATCAGGTGACCTCCTGGCCCGGGGAAAGCAATTGAGAGAGGAGGAGGGGCTGGATGGGGTTTGGTAGTCTGGAGCTGGCTGAGGGAGGAAGGGACGGATAGACAGGGCTCTGATCCCCCACCCCAAATGGGGCTGTGGTGCTCCTGGGGCCCCAAGATGGACCTAACTGGGGGGATCCTGTTGTCTAGGACTGCAAGACCTGTCTTGGACTGTGTTCCTGCCATCGAAATAAACCTTCTGCTTTACTGGCTGGCTGAGAGTCCTGGTGAATCGCAGGAAAAGGGGTGCAGGGCCCCGACTCCTCCACACTCCGTGACAACTGGTGGCAGCGGCGGGATTTACTGCACCCCGTGGATGGCGCTTCCTGCAGTAAGTGCCTGGGGAGCAGTAAAACAAAGGGGGATTGACAAGGACCAGGTGGGCTGAAGAGTCAGAGAGAGATGGGGTCAGAGGGTGATTAACCCCTGGGAGTGTGTGACCAGAGAGAAGGACTTTGCAGTAACAGGGTCCCCCGGAGGGATTGCAGGAGCGGTCCGAGGGGCAGAGGAGTTTGCAGCTCGACCCTGGCAGAGAGGGGGTGACCAGAAAGAGGGCTGGTGCACGAGGGGTCTCCCTGGAAATGGTGGAAGCTGAGAGCACAGGCCAGCGAGTGGCCAGCAGGAAGATGTGTGCTAAGCGCCTTAAGTAAGACCTGGTGGAGCTGTGCAAGCAGAGGGGGCTGTGCATTGGGAGGTCCACCAAAGACCAGCTAATTGCCTAGCTGGAGGAGAAGGATCGCTCGTGTGAACAGAGCTCGGTCCATGAGGGAAGCTGCCCAGTGGACGCAGCATGGGCCCCGGGTCCTGACATGGCTGGGAGGCGCCAGACTGCTGCTGAGGATACCCTGAGACCCTGCCCACCTATAGCTAGGAAAGAGGTTGGGGGAAGCCCAGTGAATACCGAGGGCACCCTGACCCCGGTGGCCAGCAGGGGATTGTCCCGGCGGAGCTCCCCGTCCCTGGAATGGATGTGGATGGAACATGACAGGGAGCTGAGACGAGAAGAGCTCGAGTAAAGGAGATAAGGAGTGGGAGAACCAATGTAAACATGAGGAGAACCAGCGCCAGCATGAGCAGGAGGAGAAGGAGATCCAGAAAAGCATGAGCGGGAGCTGGCCTGGCTGAGGAGGAGTGGGGCCCTGGCTGTGGCGAGTGAATGGGGACCCAAGCCTACAAAGAGCTTTGATAAGTGCTTCCTGGCCCAGTGTAAGGAGGGAGAGGACATAGACAGCTTCCTGACGGCCTTTGAGAATGCCTGCGAGCTGCACAGGGTTGACCTTGCAGATAGAATCTCATTTCTCACCCACTTACTGGACTCCACAGCCGTGGAGGTGTACAGCCAAAGAAAGGGACGGAGGCAGGGGACTACGAACTGTTCAAACAGGCACTGCTCCGCGAATTTGGGCTGACTCCTGAGATGTACCGGAAAACTTTCTGGAGTCAGCATAAAACCCGTGAGGTCACATACCTACAACTGGTCAACCGGGCGCAGGGTTATGCCCGCAAGTGGACATCTGGGGCCCAAACTAAAGAGGACCTGCTTGACCGATTCATACTGGAGTACCTGTACAAGCAGTGCCTGTCCGACCTGAGGCTGTAGTTGATGGAACTGAAGCTGGAGAACCCGCAGCACGCGGGCCAGCTGGCCGAACAATATGTGGACAGTCAGGCAGGGGATAACAGGGAGGAGTCTCGAAAGAGCAGGCCTGTCTTAACGCAGAGAGAGAGTCACCATGGGACCACCCAGTGGAGGCCTATGGAGAACCCCCACCAAAAGGGAACATCCAGCATCAGGTCCATCCGTCCCACTTGAGAGGACCCACGAGACATGGGCTGCTATCACTGTGGCCAACGAGGCCACATACAGGCCCAGTGCCCCAAGCTCAGGGACAGACCGAGCAGACCCAACCCGCAGAGGGTTGACTGGGTAACGACCCAGTCGGAGGAGGGGCAACATTCCTAGGAGAGGGGGGCTGGCAGCGTACCACCGGTGAAAGAGGGAGGAGGTCCCCAGGTGAGCTCCTCCGGAAGGCTGGATGCTCCAGACTCCGAGTTTTGGTTTACAGGGTGGGAGTGGGGCTGCCCCTCCGGAGAGAGTGCCTTGTTTCCCTGGAGGTAGATGGGAGGAAGGTTACTGGGACACGGGCGCAGAGGTGACGCTGGCCCGGCCCGAGGTGGTGGCCTCAGATTGGATGGTGCCCAACACGTACCTGACCCTGATGGGTGTGGGCGGGACCCCATTCGAGGTACCCATGGTGAGGGTACACCTGAAGTGGGGGTCCAAGGAGGGCCCCAAGGACGTGGGGGTACACCCACATTTTCCCACAGAGGTGTTAACGGGGGGGACCTGGAGCTCTGGCCAAGCAATGCCCGGGGTGCCCTGGTTGTGACCCGTAATCAGAGTCAGCACAGAGCACAGAACCCGGACAAAGGGGAAGGTACTCTGCCTGAGGCGTAGGACCCTAACCTGCTGGGGAGGGAAGGCCCAAGGACACGGCTCGGAGAGGCTGCGGCCTCAGACCCAGCCGACGAGAGAGACCAGGTCCCCATCCCTGTGCCAGCTGCTGAGTTCCAGGCCAAGTTGCAGAGAGATCCCTCCTTGCGGAGACCAAGGGAGCTGGCCGACCTCAGTGCGGTACAGTCCATGAGGAGAGGTTGCAAGGAGAGGTTCCTGTGGGAGAGGGAGCTTCCATGTCCAGCTCTGGGAGGGGCGTGGGGAGTGGCGGTTCCAGCGGACGGCGGGGTGCTGGCATCCCTCCCCAGCTCTGGGAGGGGAAAGGAAAGTGGCAGTTCCAGCAGGGGAGGGGTGCTGGATTCGCTCTTTAACTCTGGGGGGCAGCGGAAAGTGGCAGTTTGAGCAGGGGCGGGGCGCTGGCTTCCCTCCCCACCTCAAGGAGGGGCCTGGAGAATGGCGGTTCGAGCGGGGGCGGGGCGCTGGCTTCCCTCTCCAGCTCTGGGAGGGGAGCGGGAAGTGGCGGTTCCAGTGGGGGAGGAGCGCTGGTTTCCCTCCCCAGCTCTGGGAGGGGAGTAGGGAATGGCCGCTCCAGTGGGGGTGGGGCACTGGCTTCCCTCCCCAGCTCTGGATGGGGACTGGGGAGTGGCGGTTGCAGCAGGGGCAGGGCGCTGGCTTCCCTCCCCAGCTCTGAAAGGGGGGTGAGGTGTGGCCGCTCGAGTGGGGGAGGGGCACTGGCTTCCCTCCCCAGCTGTGGGAGGGGCCTGGGGAGTGGCCGTTCGAGTGGGGGCAGGCAGCGAGCTCTTTGCTTTAGTCACAGCCTCAGAGCCAGCATGAGCCCCCTCTCCGGTGTGCAGGGGGGGTGGGGAGCATCTCTCCCTCCCACTCAGCCCCAGGGGACTGGTACAGGTAGCCAGGTATCCTGAGCCCAGCAGCCCATCCCCCCTGCCAGCCACATCATTTGCATTTTCACTGACCATTTCCGTCTTACTGAATTGGTTCCCTGGATTTGAATTCAAACCCTCGGCCGTTACAGGAGCAGGGCCTGGATCCTGTCCCAAAGAGACACAGTCACCTCCCAACAGGGCCTCCCAGCCAATATCCTGGAGAACCCCAACGACCCTTTCTGGATCTACACAGGGATCCGGGCCATAGACAGGACAAGGGGCTTCACCCCAGGGACCGTCACCCAGGTCCCACAGCCCCTCAGCATCTGCGACTGCACCACCACAGTTCTCTCTGTCCCAGGGCCTAGCCACCCCTGGCGTGTTTCCCCACTGACCCTTGGGCAGACCCCTATGTCTCTCTGCTCCACCATCCCAAGTCCATGCTGCTGCTGCTTCTCCTGCAGCTCTGGAACTGCTCCCCACAAAGCCAGTCAGGACTTTGAGGAGCCTCCTCTCCCTTGGAGCAGACATTTTTAGGGCAAGAAGCTCACACGTCTTCACCTCCTGGGTCTCTCCTTGGAGCATTCAGCATCCTCTGACCCTCCGTGCGCTTCCCACAGCGAGTCCGCCCAGGCAAGGTCCATTCTGGGGGGGGTATCAAGGTTTTTTCCCCACTTTGAACTTTAGCGTCCAAAAAGTGGGGACCTGCACGATCACTTTTAATCTTAATTACCAGCTTAAATTTGGTACACTGCTACCAGCCAAAAATATCGTGTTTGGTACACTTCCTGTTCCCCCAAAACCTTCCCTGGGGAATCCAAGACCCAAACCCCTTGGATCTGAACACAAGGAGAAATTAGTCTGCCCCCCGTCTTTTTCTCTCAGACT
Organism: Gopherus flavomarginatus; assembly: GCF_025201925.1. Classification (NCBI taxonomy): domain Eukaryota; kingdom Metazoa; phylum Chordata; order Testudines; family Testudinidae; genus Gopherus; species Gopherus flavomarginatus. Next base: position 10,157,182 of record NC_066628.1, on the reverse strand, counting down.
TTCCCTTCCCTGGGTTACCCTGAAAGACTACACTGATCCAAACTCCTTGGATCTTAAAACTAAGAGGAATTAACCTTCCCCCCTCCTTTTCCCCCCACTAATTTCTGGTGCGTTCAGACCCAATCCCTTTGGGTCTTTAAACAAGGAAAAAAATCAGTCAGGTTCTTAAAAAAGAAAGCTTTTAATTAAAGAAAGAAAAAGTAAAAATTATCTTTGTCAAATCAGGATGGAAAATGTTTTACAGAGTATTCAGATTTATATAGCTCAGAGGGACATCCCCGCCGCCGCCTTAGCTTGAGATTCAGAGTTACAGTAAACAGAGGTAAAAATCCTTCCAGCAAAAGACACATTTACAAGTAAAGAAAACAAACATAAGACTAATCCATGTTTCCTGGCTATACTTATTATTTTGAAACATGAGAGACTGATTCAGAAAGATTGGAGAAAACCTGGTTGCACATCTGGTCCCTCTTAGCCCCAAGAGCGAACAAAGAACGAAATGAACAGCACAACAAAGACTTCCCTCCACCAAGATTTGAAAGTATCTTCTCCCCAGATTGGTCCTCTGGTCAGGTGTCAGCCAGGTTCACTGAGCTTCTTAACCCTTTACAGGTAAAAGAGACATTAACCCTTAACCATCTGTTTATGACAGTAGAGATGCCAGGCCCCTCCCACAGTTGGGTCGGGAACGAAGCGCCCCGCACCCTCAGGAAAGGCCGCGCCCCAGTTCCCTTGCAGACCTGGGGAGGGAAACCAGCGCCCAGCCCCAGTAGGAACAGCCACTCCCCAGTCCCCTAGCAGAGCTGGGGTGAGAAGGCAGCACCCCACCCCCGCTGAAACGGCTGCTCAGAAGTCCCCTTACAGAGCTGGTAAGGTAACCCACTGTCCTGCCCGCACAGGAACGGCGGCTCCTCATTCCCATCGCAGAGCTCGAGAGGGAACCCAGTGCCCCGCCCCCGCAGGAACGGCCGCTCCTCAGTATCCTGGCAGAGCTGGGGAGGGAAGGCAGTGCCCCGCCCCCGCTGGAACTGCAGCTCCACAGTCCCCTCGCAGAGCTGGGGAGGGGAAGCAGCCCCCCAAGCCTGCAGGAATGGCCGCTACACCATCCCTTCACAGAGCAGGGGAAGGAAACTGACGTCCCGCCCCCGCAGGAAGGGCCATTCCCCAGTCCCTTCGCAGTGCTGGGGAGGGAACACAGCGCCCCGCACTCGCAGGAACGGCCGCTCCCCAGTCAACTGGCAGAGCTGGAAAGGAAACCCAGTGCCTCGCCCCCGCAGGGACAGACGCTCCCCAGTCCCCTGGCAGAGCTGGGAAGGGAACCCAGCGTCCCACCTCCGCAGGAAGGAGCACTCCCCAGTCCCCTCGCAGAGGTGGGGAGGGAAGGCAGCGCCCTGCCCCCGCAGGAATGGCCGCTCCCCAGTCTCCTGGCAGAGCTGAGGAGGAACAGAGCGCCCCGTCCCCGCAAAGATGGCCGCTCCCCAGTCCCCTTGCAGAGCTGGGGAGGGAAGGCAGAGTCCCGCCCCCCCGGGAACGGCCGCTCCCCAGTTCGCTCGCAGAGCTGGGAAAGGAATCCAGTGCCCCTGTGATGGAGTAGGGGCTGTCTGTGTGGGGGATGGGAAAGCCAGGGATGTCTTCAGGTGAGGGAGTGGATCTTTAAACCTGTAACCTGAGCCACGTAGGGGGGAGGGGGTTAGCACCTTGGCCCGGAAAGCTGGACAAAGCAATCGGCCGGCTGGAGGAGGGGCAGTTCAGTTTCAGTTTTGGGCTAGGTGAGGGGAATTCAGGGGATCCTATGCTGGACCCAAGCACCCTGAAACTCCAGAAGGACTTGATTGAGAGGTCCTGACTGTTTCTGCAAGCTCTGCTGTAACCTGCGTTCCTACTGTCCAATAAACATTCTGTTTTACTGGCTGGCTGAGAGTCACTGTGAGTCCCAGGAAGAGGGGTACAGGATCAGACCCCCCACACTCCGTGACAACTGGTGGCAGCAGCGGGATCTACTGCACCCCATGGACGGCGCTTCCTGCAGTAAGTGACTGGGGAGCAGTAAAACTAAGGGACGATTGTAGAGGTGATTAAGCCCTGGGAGTGTGTGCCCAGTGAGAAGGACTTTTGCAGTAACAGGGTCCCCCGGGGGATTGCAGTGAACGGTCCCAGGGGTGGAGGAGTCTGCGGATCAACCCTGGCAGATGGGTGGTGACCTCAAGAAGGGCTGGTGCACTAGGGGTCTCCCTGGAAACCGAGGGGAGCAGTGAGCACCCCAGTCTGTGAGTGGCCAGCAGGAAGATGTATGCCAAGCTGCTTAAGTGCGACCTGGTTGGGCTGTGCAAGCAGAGGGGGCTGTGCAGAGGGAGGCTCACCAAAGACCAGCTGATTGCCCGGCTGGAGGAGGCAGATCACTTGAATTAACTGATCACTGTCTCTGAGGGAAGCAGCCTGATAGATGCAGTGCAGACACCAGTGTCTGTCCCCACTGGGAGTGGTCAGCTGGCGGCTGAGGGCTTCCCGAGAGCCCCCCTTCCTATGCCTAGGGGAAGGGTCAGGAGGAGCCCAGCGAATACCAAGGGCACCGTGACACCCCCGGCCAGCAGGGGATCCTCCCAGCAAAGCTCACCCACCAGCAGGGGATCGTCCCGGCTACGCTCGGCATCTGTGGAGCAGAAGCGGCTGGAATGGGAGAGAGAGCTAAAACTGAGAGAGCTGGAGGATCGTGAGCGACAGAGAGAACATGAAGAGAGACAAAGACAGCGAGAACAGGAGGAAAAAGCGAGAAAGAGCGAATATGAAGAATAACAGCGTCAGTATGAGCTAGAACTGGCTCGGCTGAGGAACAGCGGGGCCCCCAACTGCAAGGAGTGAGGGGGGGCCCAGGACTGCACGGAGCTTTAGTACGTGCATTCTGGCTCAGCGTAAGGAGGGGGAGGACATGGATGACTTCCTGGATGCCTTTGAGAGGGCCTGCGAGCTGCACCAGGTAGATCCTGCAGACAGGCTCCAGGTTCTCACTCCCTTACAGGACCCCAAGGCCGTGGCATTGTACCGCCAATTTGAAGAGGCGGAGAAAGGGAACTACGAACTATTCAAACAGGCCCTGCTGGCGAGTTCGGGCTGACTCCTGAGATGTACCGAGAGAGTTTCCAAGGTCAGTATAAAACCCCTGAGGTCTCATATCTGCTACTAGCCGTCCACATGGAGGGATACACCAGCAAGTGGGCCAGTGGGGCCCAGATGAAGAGGGACCTTGTTAAACTGCTAGGACTGGAGCAACTGTATGAGCAGTACCCATCCGACCTGAGGCTGTGGTTGAGGGACCAAAAACCAGAGGACCCGCAACATACAGGGCGGCTGGCCGATGAGTTTGTGAAGATCCAGTCGGGAGGTGGCAGGGAGGAGTCCCAAAGGAACAGGCCCACAGCAATGCAGAGAGAGTCTCATCCTGGGACCTCCCAAAGAGGTAATAGGGAGAATCCCGTCCCAAGGAGAACGCCCAGGGACACGGCTCAGAAAGGCTGCGGCCTCAGAACAAGCCAGCTAGAGAGAGAGCATGTCTCCATCCTTGTCTCAGCTGCTGAGTTCCAGGCTGAGTTGCAGAAAAATCCCTCATTCTGGTGGTAGATTTCACCACTCGCTACCTCGAGGCGGTGGCCTTGTCCTCTATCGAAGCAGACACTGTGGCAGATGCGCTGCTGACCATTTTCAGCCGGGTGGGGTTCCCCAAGGAAGTCTTAACGGACCAGGGGTCCAACTTCATGTCGACCCTGCTCCGGTGCTTGTGGGAGAAATGTTGGATCTGGCACAGCCGGGCCTCAGCGTATCACCTCCAATTCAACGAGCTGTGGAAAGATTCAACGAGACACTAAAGATGATGCTAAAAACATTTATGAACCAGCATCCGCAGGACTGGGACAAGTACTTATATCACCTGCTGTTTGCGTATAGGGAGGTACCCCAGGAATCTACTGGGTTTTCGCCTTTCAAACTGTTATATGGAAGGCAGGTAAGGAGGCCCCTGGACCTGATGAGAGATGAATGGGAGAGGAAGGCCACTCCCGATGGGGAGTCAGTGGTGGAGTATGTCCTGACCTTCCGGAAAAGACTTGCCTAGCTCATGGGCCTGGGCAGGGAGAATATGGCCCGAGCCCAGAGGAAGCAGAAGGTCTGATATGACCGCACGGTGCGGGCCTGCGCCTTCGCCACCAGGGATCAGGTGATGGTTCTCATCCTCATGAGAAAGAACAAACTCCAGGAAACCTGGGAAGGGCCCTTCAAGGTTCTTAAGCAACTAAATGAGGTAAACTATGTGGTGGAGCTGTCGAACTGGACGCACCACCGCCGGGTGTACCATGTGAATATGATGAAGCCATATTATGACAGGGGGAATGTGGTGGTGGCTCTGTGTGGACATTGGGAGGAGCAGGGAGATGACGCTTTAATGGATCTATTTCCTGGGACAAAAGCTGGTTCCCTGCTGGAGGCAATTCCCCTCTCTGATCAGCTGACCCCGGCCCAGCATGCTGAGATCAGAGGGGTGCTGCATCTCTATACCGACAGCTGTTTTCCAACCAGCCTAGACACACTAATTTGATTGTCCACTGGATGGAGACCAGGTCACCTCCTCCTATAAGATGATCCCCTTTTTGGGTCACCGGGAAAACTGCCCAGGACCTAGAAAGAGAGGTCAGGGACATGCTGGCTTTGGGGATGATCCAGCCGTCTTCCAGGCCTTGGGCTTCTCCAGTGGTGCTGGTCCCCAAAAGGGATGGGTCGATCCGGTTCTGTGTGGACTATCGAAAGCTCAATGCCATCATCATATCTGTTGCTTACCCCATGCCCAGGCCTAATGAGCTCCTAGAGAAGCTGGGAGGTGCTCGGTACCTCACCTCTGAGGATCTTACAAAGGGCTACTGGCAAGTGCCACTGGACGCAGATGCCAGGCTGAAATCGGCCTTTATCACCCCTCTGGGGCTCTACGAGTTTCTGACCCTGTCCTTCGGCCTCAAGGGAACGCCAGCCACCTTCCAGCGCCTGGTGGATCAACTACTGAGGGGGATGTAGCATTTTGCCGTGACGTATATTGACGACATCTGCTTCTTTAGCCGGACCTGAGAGGACCACGTGTCCCAGGTTAAACAAGTGCTGGACCAACTGCAGGAGGCTGGGTTAACTGTAAAGGCTGAGAAGTGCAAGGTGGGGATGTCTGAAGTATCTTATCTGGGCCATCGGGTGGGGAGTGGCTGCCTAAAGCCGGAACCAGCCAAGGTGGAGGTGATCAGAGACTGGCCTGCTCCCCAAACCAAAAACCAGGTCCAGGTCTTTATTGGGATGGTGAGGTACTATCGAAGGTTCGTGCCCCACTTTTGAGCCATAGCCGCCCCCATCACTGAGCTGTGCAAGAAGGGGAAGCCAGACAATCTGGTCTGGACCAAGCAGTGCCAGCAGGCTCTCCGGGCGCTGAAGAGGACTCTAGTTAGTGACCCATTTCTGGCAAACTCAGATTTCGACAAGCCCTTTATGGTGTTCACCGATGCCTCAGACAAGGGACTCAGGGCGGTGTTAATACAGGAGAATGAAAAGGGGGAGAGACACCCCATCGTGTACCTGAGCAAGAAATTGCTACCGCGGAAGCAGAACTACGCGGCCATCGAGAAGGAATGCCTGGACATTGTGTGGGCCCTTAAGAAACTGGAGTCATATCTCTTTGGGCGACACTTCACTGTGTACACCGACCACTCTCCCCTGACTTGGCTGCACCAGATGAAAGGAGCCAACGCCAAGCTCCTGAAGTGGAGCCTGCTCCTGCAGGGCTATGACATGGACATGGTCCACGTGAAGGGAAGTGCCAACTGATAGCGGACGCGATGTCCAGGAAAGCGGGGCCCTGAACTTTCCCAGGTCACTGGTCAGAGTTACCCCGCTCAGTTCAGTCTTGAAGGGGGGAGAGATTTGATGCAGTAGGCACTGTCTGTGTGGGGGGATGGGAGAGCTGGGGAGGACATTAGGTGAGGGACAGGATTTTTAAACCTGTATCTTGAGCCAGGTAAGGGGAGAGGGTGTCAGCACCTTTGCCTGGGAAGCTGGACAAAGGAATCGGCCAGCTGGAGGAAGGGCAGTTCAGTTTCTGTTTTGGGCTAGGTGGTTGGAATTCAGGGTATCCCAAGCTGGGATCCAAGTACCCTGAACACCCAGAAGAACTAGATTGAGTGGTCCTGGTTGTGCCTCCAAGCTATGCTGTAATCTCCATTCCTGTGTCGAATAAACCTTCTGCTTTACTGGCTGGCTGAGAGTCACTGGGAGTCCAGGAAGAGGGGTGCAGGACCGGCTTTCCCCGCACTCCGAGACAGGAGTGGTGCTAGGTCGCTGTCTTCCCTCCTCGGCTTTGCGAGGGGATTGGGGAGGGACCGATGCAGCTGGGGTGGGGCACTGCCTTCTACTACGGCTCTGCGAGGGGACTGGGGAGCGGCTGCTTTTTGTGGTGGCAGAGCGCTGCCTTCCCTCCCCAGCTCTGCGAGGGAACTGGGGTGCGGCCGTTCCTGCGGGGGCGGGGCGCTGTTTTCCCTCTCCGGCTCTGCTAGGGGACTGGAGAGCAGCTGTTCCTGCGGGGGCCGGGCACTGGGTTCCCTCCCCAGCTCTGTGGGGGGACTGGGGAGCGGCTGTTCCAGCGGGGGTTGGGGCGATGCCTTCTGTTGCCGACACAGAGGGTGCCCGAGGCAAGCAACAGTGGTTCGTTGCCCAGAGTGTGAAGCCCCAATGAACACACACTAGGGTGGAGAAGCAAGCAAAGTTTATTGGGATCTCAAAGCGGTGCAAGGAGACGAACGCCTCAAATCATGCACCACTACACAAGCAGCTTTTCCCTTTTTATAAGTTTTTTTTTCTCTTTCTTCTTTCTTCCCCCACCCTCCTCCTCCTCCTTCCTCCCCTGTAGCAATTAGGTACGCGCAGGTGCATTATGTAATCTTGGCCGTGGCAGCTCGTTAGTAAGTTTTCCTTCGGCAAGTTACCTTGTCCTTCTGCTAAAGGTGCACAGGCCTTATCACTACTGCTTTAGATCGGTTTTAGCTGTGCTGCAACTGATAACTTACTGTTACACATTTCATTTCACAGCTGCTAGCTTTCTAGATCAAGTAGAGTTCAACATGGAGGAGCTTTGGTTCACTAAGGCCTAGATTTATGCCTAGTGACACCAACACTGGGGAGCGGCTGTTCCTGCGGGGGCGGGGCGCTGGGTTCTCTTCCCAGCTCTGCTAGGGGACTGGGGAGCGGCTGTTCCTGCGGGGGCGGGGCACTGAGTTCCCCTTCAAGCTCTGCAAGGGGATTTGGCCTTGTTTTTCCTGCAGGGGCGGGGTGCTGGGTTTTCTCCCCAGCTCTGTGAGGGGACTGGGGAGCGGCCGTTCCTGCGGTGGTGGGGCGCTGTCTTCCCTCCCCAGCTCTGTGAGGGGACTGGGGAGCAGCCGATCCAGCGGGGGCGAGGCGCTGCCTTCCTTCTCCAGCTCTGCAACGAGACTGGGGAGCGGCCTTTCCAGTGGGAGCATGGTGCTGCCTTCCCTCCCCAGCTCTGGGAGAGGAATGGGGAGCGACTGTTCCTTCCGGGGGCGGGGCATTGCCTTCCCTCCCCAGCTCTGCCAGGGGACTGATAAGCAGCCTTTCCTGCGGGGGCGGGGCACTTGGTTACTCTCCCAGCTCTGCGAGGGGACTCTGGTGCTGCCGTTCCTGCGGTTGTGGGGCGCAGGGTTCATTTCCCAGCTCTGCAACGGGACTGGGGAGCGACCGCTCCAGCGGGGGCGGGTAGCTGTGTTTCCTCCCCAGGTCTGCCAGGAGACTGGGGAGCGGCTGTTCCTGCGGGGGTGGGGCGCTGCTTTCCCTCCCCAGATCGGCGAGGGGACTAGAGAGTGGCCGTTCCAGCGGGAGCAGGGCACTGCCTTCATTCCCCAGCTCTGCCAGTGGACTGGGGAGTGGCCATTCCAGCGGGGGAGGGGCGCTGCCTTCCCTCCGCAGATCTGCAAGGCCACTGGGGAGCGGATGTTCGTGCAGGCGTGGGGCTCTTTCTTCCCTCCCCACCTCTGCCAGGGGACTGGGGAGCGTCCTTTCCTAAAGGGGTGTTAGGCCTGAATAAAGATATAGCAGACAAAACCAGGTATGCCAACCTGACCAAAGTCAGGCTAACAGAGGTTTGTGGGTAATCCCTGAGTGGAAAACGCTGAGAAGCAGCAGCATGTCTCACAAGCGCTGGGAAAAAGTGAGATAAGCGAGAAGCTGCATTCCTGGCATAGTACCAGATGTGCTGTGTTCGGGCAGCTCCTTCGAAGAACTGATAAGAGTCCTAGTTTCCCAGCCTCCTAGTTTTCACTCCCTGGTTTTGTTCTTTGTTTGTTTTTAACTCCCCTACATTTCTAACTTTAGGCATGCATGTATACTAAAGGTGTCTAGTTTCTAGTTGTTAGAAGAAGGGGGTGGGTTGCTCCAGTGAATAATTTATGACGCGACGGAACTGTCTATATAGGCTTATACTAAGATGTAAAGAGCAGGTTGGTTCTCTCTGGAGACAAGCTGCTCTCTATTGATACGTGCACTTGTCAATAAAGAGCTTTTGATCGGACCTTGCTGGTGTTGCCTGTCTCTCTCGCGGTCAGACAACGAACTTTGCCGTCTGGGTTAGAGTCCCTGACAGGGGCATGGTGCTGTGTTCTCTCCCCAGCTCTGCGAGGGGACTGGGGAGTGGCCTTTCCTGCGGAGTCTGTGCTCTGGGTTCCCTCCCCAGCTCTGTAAGGGTACTAGGTAGCGGCCATTCCTGCGGGGGTGGGGCGCTGCCTTCCCTCCTTAGCTGTGTCAGGGGACTCGGGAGTGGCCGTTCCAGCGGGGGTGGGGTGGTGTGTTCCCTCGCCAGATCTGGGAGGGGACAGGGGAGTGGCCGTTCGAGACGGGGAGGGGCCCTGGGTTCCCGACCCAACTCTGGGAGGATACAGGGGAGGGGCACTTCCAGCGGGGGCAGGGCGCGGACTTCCGTTCCCAGCTCTGGGAAGGGCCTGAGGAGTGGTGGTTCCAGCGGGGCAGGGCACTGGCTTCCCTCCTGTCATAAACAGAGGGTTAAGGGTTATCGTCTCTTTTACCTGTAAAGGGTTAAGAAGCTCAGTGAACCTGGCTGACACCTGACCAGAGGACCAATCTGGGGAGAAGATACTTTCAAATCTTGGTGGAGGGAAGTCTTTGTTGTGCTGTTTGTTTTGTTCTTTGTTCGCTCTTGGGGCTAAGAGGGACCAGACGTGCAACCAGGTTTTCTCCAATCTTTCTGAATCAGTCTTTCATGTTTCAAAATAGTAAGTATAGCCAGAAATGTGGATCAATCTTATGTTTGTTTTCTTAGCTTGTAAATGTGTCTTTTGCTGGAAGGATTTTTACCTCTGTTTGCTGTAACTTTGAATCTCAGGCTAAGCGAGGCGGGGAGGTCCCTCTAGGCTATATAAATCTGAATACCCTGTAAAACATTTTCCATCCTGATTTTACAGAGATAATTTTTACCTTTTCTTTCTTTAATTAAAAGCTTTCTATTTTAAGAACCTGATTGATTTTTTTCCTTGTTTTAAGATCCAAGGGGATTGGGTCTGAATGCACCAGAGTGTAAAGGGGTGTAAAGGACGGAGGGGGGGGGGTTAATTCCTCTTTGTTTTAAGATCCAAGGAGTTTGGATCAGTGTAGCCTCTCAGGGTAACCCAGGGAGGGGAAAGTCTGGGGGAAAAAAGAGAAGGGGGAAGGCTAATTTCTCCTTGTGTTCAGATCCAAGGGGTTTGAGTCTTGGGTTCCCCAGGGAATGTTTTGGGGGAACAGGAAGTGTGCCAAACACCATATTTTTGGCTGGTGGCAGCTTACCAAATTTAAGCTGGTAATTAAGATTAAAAGTGATCATGCAGATCCCCACTTTTTGGACGTTAAAGTTCAAAGTGGGGAAAAAACCTTGATACCCCGCCAGAATGGACTTTGCCTGGGCGGACTCGCTGTGGGAAGCGCACGGAGGGTCAGAGGATGCTGAATGCTCCAAGGAGAGACCCAGGAGGTAAAGACTTGGGAGCTTCTTGCCCTAAAAACTTCTGCTCCAAGGGAGAGGAGGCTCCTCAAAGTCCTGACTGGCTTTGTGGGGCACAGTTCCAGAGCATCGCCCATGGTCTCCATGACAACTGGTGGCAGAGGTGGGACGTACTGCACCCCGTGAATGGCGCTGCTTGCAGTAAGTGACTGGGGAGCAGTAAAACAAAGGAGGGATAATGAGAACCAGGCGTGCTGAAGGCTCAGAGAGGGATGGTTTCAGGGAGCGGTTAACCTCTGGGAGTGTGTGACCAGCGAGAAGGACTGTTGGAGTAACAGGGTCCCCCTGAGGAGTGCAGTGGACAGTCTCAGGGGCAGAGAAGCTTGCCGCTTGACCCTGGGAGAGAGGATTTTTGCAGTAGCAGGGTCCCCCTGGGGATTGCAGGAGCAGTTCCAGGGTCAGAGTAGGCTGCAGCTCGACCCTGGCAAAGAGGGGGTGACCACGAGAAGGGCTGGCATACCAGGGGTTCTTCCTGGTAACCATGGGGGAGCCAAGAGCACACAGGCCTGTGAGTCCAGAGCCACTTGGGAAGGGTGAAGTGATGGCCTATCACCATCTCCTTGAGAAGGACATTGTGATCCTGTGCACAAAGAGAGGGTTACGCACAGGGAAGTTGACCAAGGCACAGTTAATCGTGCAGTTGGAGGAAGAGGACCCCTCTGAGGAGCAGATTCCTGACCCAGATGGGGCTACAAGAGGATCTGGGAGCAGCTGGAGCAGCAGCCAGGTCCCCGAGAGTCTGGTCTCCAAACAGATGAGAGTTTTCAGGATCGGGTTCCCCATCAGGGGATCGGAGGTGGATGGGATGGGAGCAGAGTCCGAGAGAGCAAGAGGATCGTGAGAGAGAGCAAGAGCCTGAGGAAAAGCTGCAGGAGAAACAGCAGCAGCATGGACTGGTGATGGTGGAGCGGAGAGACATAGGGGGCTGCCCAGGGGTCAGTGGGGAGACACATCTGGGATGGCGAGACCCTGGGACAGAGAGAACTGTGGTGGTGCAGCCTCAGATGCTGAAGGGCTGTGGGACCTGGGTGAAGGTCTCCAGAGTGAAGCCCCTCATCTTGCCTGTGGCCCAGATCCCTGTGCAGACCCAGGAGGGGTCTGGCTGCCTGGTCGTTGGGGTTCTCCAGGATATCAGCTGGGAGGCCCTGTTGGAGGGTGAGTGTCTCTCTTTGGGACAGGATCCAGGCCCTGCTCCTGTAACAGCCGAGGGTTTGAATTCAAATGCAGGGAACCAATTGGGTAAGACGGAAATGGTCAGTGAAAATGCAAATGACCTGGCTGGCAGGGAGGAGGGGCTGCTGGGCTCAGGATACCTGCCTACCTGTAACCAGCCCCCTGGGGCTGAGTGGGAGGGAGAGATGCTCCCCGCCCCCCTGCACACCGGAGAGGGGGCTCACGCTGGCTCTGATACTGTGACCAAAGCAAGGAGCTCGCTGCCTGCCCCCACTCGAACCGCCACTCCCTAGGCCCGCCCCCCCGGCGGGGAGGGAAGCCAGCCCCCTGCCCCTGCTGGAACCGCCATTCCCCAGTCCCCTTCCAGAGCTGGGGAGGGAAGGCAATGCCCTGCCCCCGCTCGAGCGGCCACACTCTACGCCCCTCCCAGAGCTTGGGAGGGAAGCCAGTGCCCCGCCCCCGCTCGAACTGCCACTCTCCAGGCCCCTCCCAGAGCTGGGGAGGGAAGCCAGCGCCCCGCCAATGCTCGAACAGCCACTCCTTGCTCCCCCGCAAGAGTTAGGGAGGGAATACAGCACCCCTCCCCCGCTGGAACCGCCACTTTCTGCTCCCCTCCCAGAGCTGGGGAGGGATGCCAGCGCCCCGCCCCCGCTGGAACCGCCACTCCCCAGACCCCCCACAGAGCTGGAGAGGGATCCAGCACCCGGCTGCCACTGGAACCGCCACTCCCACGCCCCTCCCAGAGCTGGACATGGAAGCCCCCTCTCCCACAGGAACCTCTCCTTGCAATCTCTCCTCATGGACTGTACCGCACTGAGGTCGGCCAGCTCCCTTGGTCTCTGCAAGGAGGGATCTTTCTGCAACTCGGCCTGGAACTCAGCAGCTGGGACATGGATGGGGACCTGCTCTGTCTCGTCGGCTGTGTCTGAGGCCGCAGCCTCTCTGAGCTGTGTTCCTGGCGTTCCCTCCCCAGCAGGTTAGGGTCCTGCACCTCGGGCACAGTACCTTCCCCGTTGTCGGGTTGCAGTGCCCTGCGCTGACTCTGACTACGGGTCACAACCAGGGCACCCCAGACATTGCTTAGCCAGACCTCCAGGTCCCTCTCATTAACACCTCCGTGGGCAAATGTGGGTGTACCCCCACGTCCTTGGGGCCCTCCTTGGCCCCCCACTTCAGGTGTACCCTCGCTATGGGTACCTCGAATGGGGTCCTGCCCACACCCATCAGGGTCAGGTAGGTGTCGGGCACCATCTGATTTGAGGCCACCACCTCGGGCCGGGCCAGCGTCACCTCTGCGTCCATGTCCCAGTGACCTTCCTCCCATCTACCTCCAGGGAAACAAGGCACTCTCTCTGGAGGGGCAGCCCCGCTCCCACCCTATAAACCAAAAACTCTGAGTCTGGAGCATCCAACCCTCCAGAGGAGCTGACCTGGGAATCTCCTCCCTCTTTCACCAGTGGTACGCTGCCAGCGTCCCTTTCCTGGGAATGTTGCCCCTCATCCAACTGGGTCTTTACCCAGTCAACCCTCTGTGGGTTGGGTCTGCTCGGTCTGTCCCTGAGCTTGGGGCACTGGGCCCATATGTGGCCTCGTTGTCCACAGTGATAGCAGCCCATGTCTCGTGGGTCCCCTCGAGTGGGACGGATGGACCTGATGCTGGATGTTCCCCGTTGGTAAGGGTTCTCCATAGGCCCCCGCTGGGAGGTTCCATGGTGACTCTTTCTCTGCGTTGAGGTAGGCCTGCTCCTTCGAGACTCCTCTGTGTTGTCCCCTGCTCGAGTGTCCACAAATTGGTCGGCCAGCTGGCCTGTGTGCTGCAGGTTCTCCGGCTTCTGGTCCATCAACTACAGCCTCAGGTCGGACGGGAACTGCTCGTACAGGTGCTCTAGTATGAATAGGTCAAACAGGTCCTCTTTAGTTTGGGCCCCAGCTGTCCACTTGCGGGCATACCCCTGCGCCCAGTTGACAAGTTGTAGGTATGTGACCTCACGGGTTCTACGCTGACTCCGGAACCTTTCCCAGTACATCTCAGGAGTCAGCCCAAACTCCTGTAGCAGGGCCTGTTTGAACAGCTTGTAGTCCCCTGCCTCCGCCCCTTTCATTCGGCTGTAAACATCCACGGCTCGTGAGTCCAGTAAGCGGGTGAGAAATGTGATCCTGTCTGCAGGGTCAACCCTGTGCAGCTCGCAGGCATTCTCAAAGGCCGTCAGGAAGGTGTCTATGTCCTCCCCTTCCTTACGCCGGGCCAGGAAGCACTTATCAAAGCTCTTTGTAGGCTTGGGTCCCCACTCACTCGCCGCAGCCAGGGCCCCACTGCTTCTCAGCCAGGCCAGCTCCAGCTCATACTTACGCTGGATCTCCTTCTCCTCCCGCTCATGCTGGCGCTGGTTCTCCTCATGTTTACACTGATTCTCCCACTCTTTCAGTTCTTGCCTCCTTAACTCGAGCTCTTCTCGTCTCAGCTCCCTGTCATGTTCCATCCACAACCATTCCAGGGACGGGGAGCTCCACCGGGATGATCCCCTGCTGGCCACCGGGGTCAGGGTGCCCTCGGTATTCACTGGGCTTCCCCCAACCTCTTTCCTCGGTATAAGTGGGCAGGGTCTTGGGGTGTCCTCGGCAGTAGTTTGGCCTCTCCCAGCCATGTCAGGCCCCTGGGCCCATGCTGCGTCCCTGGGCAGCTTCCCTCAGGGACCGAGCTCCATTCACCCGAGCGATCCTTCTCCTCCAGCTGGGCAATTAGGTGTTCTTTGGTGGACCTCCCAATGCAAAGCCCCCTCTGCCCGCACAGTTCCACCAGGTCATTCTTAATGCACTTAGCATACATCCTCCTGCTGGCCACTCGCTGGCCTGTGCTTCCACCAGTTCCAGGGAGACCCCTCGTGCACCAGCCCTTTTTCCGGTCACCCCTCTCTGCCAGGGTCGAGCTGCAAACTCCCCTGCCCCTGGGACAGCTCCTGCAATCCTCCTGGGGGACCCTGTTACTGCAAAGTCCTTCTCTCTGGTCATACACTCCCAGTGGTTAATCACCCCCTGACCCCGTCTCTCTCTGACTCTTCAGCCCACCTGGTCCTTGTCAGTCCCCCTTTGTTTTACTGCTCCCCAGTCACTTATTGCCGGAAGCACCATCCACTGGGTGTAGTAAATCCCGTCGCAGCCACCAGTTGTCACGGAGTGTGGGGGAGTCAGGGCCCTGCACCCTTTTCCTGCAATTCATCAGGACTCTCAGCCAGCCAGTAAAGCAGAAGGTTTATTTAGACACCAGGAACACAGTCCAAGACAGGTCCTGCAGGCCCAGACAACAGGATCCCCCCAGTTACGTCCATCTTGGGGCCCCAGGAGCACCACAGCCCCATTTGGGGTGGGGGGTCAGAGCCCTGTCTGTCCTTCTCTTCCTCCCCCAGCCAGCTCCAGACTGCCAAACCCCCTCCAGCCCCTCCTCCTTTCTCAGTTGCTTTCCCTGGGCCAGGAGGTCATCTGATCCCTTTGTCTCCAACACTTTCAGCTGGCACCTTTGCAGAGGAGGGGCCCAGGCCATCAGTGGTTTGGAGACAGAGTGCCAGGCATTTCGGTGAACTGGCCCTTTGCTTTGCTAGATACTTAAGAACTGCCATGGGGACACTGAGGCACCAACACAGTATTCACAGCCCACAGTAAGAACAGTCCCAGTTTGTCACACCACCTGGCTGCAGGGAGACTGGGATGTGCTGGGCTGAGGGAGGCAAGGCCTGAGGCCCTGAGAGTTTCCTGTGCTGGGTTCAACTCTCAATAAACCCTCCTGTTTCATGCTGGCTGAGAGTCACTCCGGGCTAGAGAACAGGAGGCATCAAACTCTTCAGGGCTGAGGAGGCCTGGGGGGTCCAGAGCGTGTGGACTCCCTAAGGGGGCCCACAGCAGAGACAGACGTGCTAAGGCTCAGAGAGGTGCGGCTCCAGCAGGTGGAATGGCCTGACCCAAAGTGATGGTGTACCCCCGAGAAGGGCTATCTCACTGAAAGGGGCACCCCCCACAAACCACACGGGGCCACGGGTGGGCACGATCTGTGAGTCCGTGACAGAGGGTACATGAAGGGAGTGTGGAGCAGGATAGGGGAAGGAAGGCAGCACTTCACCCCCGCAGAAACATCCGCACCCCAGTCCCCGCGCAGAGCTGAAGAGCAGAGGCAGCGCCCCACCCCTGCAGGAATGGCCGCTCCCCAGTCACCTGGCAGAGTTGGGGAGGGGAGGCAGCGCCACACCCCCGAGGGAATGGCCACTCCCTAGTCCCCTCGCAGAGCCAGGGAGGGTACCCAGCATCCCTCTCCCTCAGGAATGGCCTCAACCCAGTCCCCTGGCAGAACTTTGAAGGGGAGGCAATGCCCCGCCCCCGCAGGAATGGCTGCTCCCCAGTCCACTGGCAGAGCCGGGGAGGGAAAGCAGCGCCCCGCTCCTGCAGTAACGGCGGCTCCCCAGTCCCCTCGCAGAGCTGGAGAGGGACACCAGCACCCCGCCCTCGTGGAACGAACGCTCCCCAGTCCCCTTGCAGAGCCGGGGAGGGAAGGCAGCGCTTCGCCCCCGCAGAAACATCCGCACCCCAGTCCCCGCGCAGAGCTGGAGGGGAGGCAGCGCCACACTCCCAAGGGAATGGCCGCTTCCTAGTCTCGCAGAGCCAGGGAGGGTACTCAGCATCCCTCTCCCTCAGGAACGCCCGCTACCCAGTCCCCTGGCAGAAGTTTGAAGGGGAGGCCGCACCCTGCCCCCGCAAGAATGGCCGCTCCTCAGTCCTTTTGCAGAACCCGGGAGGGAAGGCAACGCGCCGCCCCAGCAGGAACGGCCACTCCCCAGGCCCCTCGCCGAGCTGGGGAGGGAAAGCAGCACCTCGCTCCCGCTGGAACAGCCGCTCCCCAACCCCTGGCAGAGCTGGAGAGGGAACCGAGCGCCCCGCCCACGCAGGAACGGCCACTCCCCAGTCCATTCGCATAGCTGGGGAGGGAAGTCAGCGCCCCACCTCCCCTGAAACGGCCGCTCCCCAGTCTCCTCACAGAACCTGGGAGGGAAGGCAGCACTGCGCCACGACAGGAATGGCCACTCCCTAGTCCCTTCACAGAGCCTGGGAGGGAAGGAAGAGCCCTGCCCCCACTGGAACGGTCGCTCCCCAGTCCCCTCAGAGAGCTGGAGTGGGGAGGCAGCGCCCCACTCCCGCAGGATCATCCGCTCCCCAGTCCCCTCACAGAGCTGGGAAGGGAACCCAATGCCCCATCCCTGCAGGAAGGACCGCTGCCCAGTCCCCTCATAGAGCTGGGGAGGGGAGGCAGCGCCCTGCCCCGCTTGAATGTCTGCTCCTGTCAAAGTTAGACTCAGGACTCACAGGGTATGGCTACACTTGAAATTTCAAAGAGCTGCCGCATCAGCGCTTTGAAGTGTGAGTGTGGTCGGAGCGCCAGCGCTGGGAGAGAGCTCTCCCAGCACTGCACGTAAACCACATCCTCTACGGGTGTAGCTTGCAGCATTGGTAGCCGCGCTACCAGTGCTGCGGCATTGATTACACTGAGGCTTTACAGCGCTGTATCTTGCAGCGCTCAGACGGGTGTTTTTTCATACCCCTGAGCACGAAGTTGCAGCGCTGTAAAGTGCTAGTGTAGCCAAGGCCACAGTTTGTCAGACCACACTGTTTTATTAGCACAGCTCTCTGCTAATAACATCCAAATAATGTGGGCACCATGCAAGACACAAGTTATCTTATTTATACAGATAAAAGAGCGAGAATTAGACAAAGGGACAAAGAAAGCAAAACAGTAAAATTCACCTGGGGCACAGCATGCATATCCTATTTCCTTACTAACTCTTATCGATCTAAGGCTAATACTTCACCAATTCCCCTTAAACGGTGCAATTGTTCTATGTTAATGTCTGTATTCCTGACACCTGGATTGCAGCATTCCAACAATTTTGCTTAAAGGTACAGACAGCATTTCTTTAATCCTTTCTATTTTCACAATATAATTGATTCTACTTTCACAATCCGTCCTTTGGGTCAAGCGCATGCCATGACCAACAATTACTGGGTTCCACAAATTAACTGTTCCTTATCTCTTTGTTCATCACCAATATTCAAAATCATCATATTAGCACTCTGTTTTGGGGCAGTCACCTGGGTGACACAATTCTGGATACAACAGGAGATTAACTGAAAGCATACAAAAATCACTAAGATTCCAAACAGGATAGTTAGGGCTCCCTGAAACAACCAGTTTCCTATGCCAGAGAAATTGAACAGGTTACTTAGTCACTTCCATTAAGAACTCGGCTCTACTTGGGGAAGATATGTGATTTGTTCTAAGTGTCTAGCGCCATCTATTACCTCATTGCTAGCGTCAGGTACAAACAGACAACATTGTTTTCCAATGAGAGCACAGGTCCCTCCTTTGGCCGCCAGCACTATGTCTAATGCCTGACGGTTTTGGAGGGCCACCTGTCGGATCACCCCTGTTTCTTTGGCCAGGGCTCTTAAACTTTCTCCGGTTTTATTTGCCATTATTTTAACTACTGCTTGTAACCTCAGGAGCCTTTTTGCGTGGTGTATTACTCCCCCAAGTGGGATAAAGGAACGGCCAATAGCCTCTTCCCAGGTGTCATTACTGTTCCATATTGTGTTAAACGGACGAGGTCCTCCAGTGAGGTCTGGGGAATTGAATGGAATAGCCTGGACAGGAACACCAGCTTAAGAGTGGGCTGGGATGTTGCTGCAGACCCAGCATTTAGAAATAATAAGGGTCTGAGCTATCCAAACTTGCTGCTGGATAAAAGAATTGCCATTGTTGTGGACTCCCCAGACCTTAAGACATCAGCAGTTGAGGAACAGGCATCACAAGAGGCACATGTTGGAGGCAGGGCACTTCTGGTTCTGACAACCTCAACTGAGGAAACCGCAGTCACAGTTTTATGTTCACCAGGCAGCAGGCGCTAGCCTCACTACTGCTTCTTCTTGGGCCTTGCTTTAGGTTGTCGTCTGCTTCTGGCAACCCTTATGAGAACGTAGATTGTAAGGTATTGCAGGTTGTTCCTCTACGTCTTCTTCTGGAGTCACAAGTCACTCTGCGTGGTCCTGAAGTGATGATTGGTTCACTGGGGGTGGTGCATTTTTACACGGCGAAGCATGTATCCACTCTGAGATGCCAGACAGTTTAACAGCCGTCGGGGTAGTAAGCAGTGCCTGGTGATTCTTTGATGTTCTTTAAGTCTCTTTACTACTTCTTCCTTGACTTTGGCTATAACAATGGCCTTCACACCTTTATCTTTTCCTGATGCATTCATTCCTCATTCACACAAATAAATTGAGAATACAAACAGTAGTATTTTATATCGAGCAAAAAAGCATTGCAAATTAAACCTTGCTAAGTTTTACAGTTAATAACCAAGACAATTTACGTTGAGACCCAGGCCTTCAATGTTTCTCTAATTTACTTAACATAAACACAATAGAAAATCCTGTCTCTTACTACCTAAATCGTAAAACAAAGAGTTAGAGAGGGCCCAATTTGTAATGCATATGGGAAATCCGAATCTTATAGTCCCAGGGGGTCATTTCTTTCTGCTATTTGAAAAAGGTGCCTAGCAGGATGAAATCAAATCATACTTTAATTCTTATGGGACATTATAAAATCCTGCTCCTACATATCCCCCTTTTGATACTAAGATTATTAATCGCCAGTGTCACTTCTTATTTAGTCCACGTAATAGAAAATACTGAGAGGTGATTTGGGCCTGTGGCTTTAGCTTTTCATACATTTGTTTTATCCACCAGCATATTTTAAACATTTCAATTAAACACATACAATTTAAAACCAAAAACACAATTAGGGGTAGTAACATTAGTATGCCAGTAGTTGTGGGAGACCATCCAGAAAATATGTTATACCAATGGTAGGCTGTTATGTTTTTCTGCAGTGGCAATTCTTAACATGTCCCCATTTGTGTGTATAATATGAATGGTCCAATTTTCCACATTTTTTTTTCTAGGAACTATGTTACCTTTTTACCTTTTAACAGATGATTGGTAACTGTTTGCCATTCAATGCCAAGATTGATAGAGAACTGAGCGAAATCAGTGCTTACAGTAAGCTGAGACTCTTTTGTTGTTATTGTGGTAAACAGTAAATGTGATTATTGGTAAACACAGTACTTACATTACATTTACATTTGTCTTCTGGTGGGTTGCTAACACTTTTTAAACACTTTCCCCCAAGAATTAACACATACACATAGCCCATTATACAGTACTTTGGATTATCTGAAAGACAAAAATAACATTTTTCTACCCCTTTTGGGATGGCATTGATTATTACTTAAAAGATTCCTTTCTTTTACAAATAACCTTGCTGATTGCAGGCAAAACAGAGGAATTATCCCCATATTTTCTTGTGTTTTTTGTTCTATAGGCAGGCCAGGTTTTAATGGGTTCTACTTTTTAAGGGTTATGCGGAAATTATTCCACTGTTTAGTTATTAAATTCATGAGGTGGTGTACCTCAAGTTTTTCCTTTTGTATAGCAGACCAAGTTTGTAATGTTTTTCCTGCTGTGTTAAGCTTTAAGTTTATTCACAGCTAATAGCTGAGAAGCATCATTACCATATTACTTTAAAGGATTTTTCCAAAAATCATACACACTACAAGTTGTTACAGGGGTACTTACTAACATTAAAGTTATTTTAATATTTAATATTAACAGTAACATTAGCATCAAATTTATTAAAGGTATCTTCTTATACCAGGCCTTTTATGTAGGCAATTTGTTTGCTGACCAGGTATGTTCTTTATTTGCAGCTTCTTTTGTGCTGGTAGTTCTCATATTTCTTTATCAGTTAGGTAATTTGCATCAACAGAGGCTTGGCTTTTGGATTCAAAGCCATCAGCAGAGCTCAGAGATTCTGTCTTAACACACAGGGATCTGAAAAAGAAAACATAGCCTTTTGCGGCTCTTTTTGGAGCCCTAACAGGATTTTAATTCAGCAGCACGTTTCATTTGCATTTCTTTTACCCCTTTCTACAATATACACTGCACATGTCCTAGGGAAAATGCACATTCCTTCTATACTATAACTTTTTTAAAACATTTGCCATATCAATATTTACATAAGGTGTAACTGTTTCTTTTGTTCTTACAGAGTTTTCGTGTACCCTTATCAAAGTGACAGTCTGATTACACAGAGCCATTTTAAGGCTCAGTGTTTTTAACATTGCTTCTTTTTGTTTTGTGCACCTCATCTCTGCTGTTGCTTCAAAGGGTCACTGTTAATTTCTTATTCTTTCATTACAGCTCTTAACTGCTATTGTTACAAAAAAAAAACAGCCAAACAATAAAACTCCAGAATCTCTACCTATTCTCCTTGATTTTGACTGCCCTATTGCAGCCATGACTTGGTCTTTATTTAAAAAACATTTTAATTTTGTAAAGAATCAAGTTACCCCTTAAAGGTTAAATGCTAAATCCCAAAGCCAAACAACACTAATTACCTGTGTCTTGCAAAAAGGTCTGTCAGTTTTGCAACCTTGAATTAAAGATTCAAATGAATTTGTAGTGGCATTAAAAACAAAAACAAAATCAATTTATCTTACACCTACAAAACAGGAGTTTTACAAACCAGATGTGCTGGTTTAGATTCTTAGAACTTTACATGTTTTCACAGACAAATAGATACATACACATTTTCTTTTCCTTAATATTTCTTTACACTGATTGGTTTTTAAATAGCTGTATATATATATATATATATATATATATATAGATATAGATATAGATATATAGATATATATATAGATATATATATACTGTGTATATATATATATATAGATAGATAAATATACACTGTGTATATATATATATATATATATACACACACTGTATATATATATATATACACACATACATATACACTGTATATATATATACATACACTGTATATATATATATATATATATATATATATATATATATATATATATATATATACCCATACCCTGTATATATATAAACACACTGTATGTATATATATATATATATATATATATATATATATATATATATATATATACACACACAGGGTATGGGTATATATATATATATATATATATACAGTGTATGTATATATACATATATACACACACACAGTGTATGTATATATATATATACAGTGTATATGTATGTGTATATATATATACACACACACACACACACACTGTATATATATATATATATATATATGGATTATTTACAGGCATTCTTCTGGAAAAAGAACTCATTTTCCCTTCAGAATGGCTGCAAAGAAACCAAGAATTCTTTCTCTTTAACATGGTCCTTTTTAACATTTTTCACAAAGTTTAACTGCTTATTTCTCTACAGCCTCTGTAGAGTTAACTTTTCACTCCTTTCTTAAATCACTTGTTTATGTCCCAGAATGACACCTTTATCACCTCAGATTTCACCATTTTAAGTATTGTTCCAGGGGTTCATGCCTGCACTTACTGCTTTTCTTACTCCTGACACTATTCCCTTAGGGCTTTCAACCGGTTTCTTTATCTGTTGTTTGCCTGCTTGTCTGGGCCCGATCCTGCTTTTTTTTTTTCCAATGAACCGTTTGTGAGTGATACTGCGGTCATTTCACAATTTTGAAAGAAATGTTCAAGGAAAGGGCCCAGGAAGGGTGGGGGCTAGTTGAGGAACCCACCCTCCTTGCTGAATTGGTAGTGGAACACCAAAGAATCAGTTTTTGAGGCAGACAGCAAAGGGGAACAGAACAAGGGGCTTTTTGTCCTTTTTACAATGAGATGGGAGTATGAAGGGGGTTGGATCGATCCGGGGTTTGGAGAACGAGGTAAAGAGGAGCGCTCCGTCTGATGGTGGGAGAGCAGGCCTTTAATAAAGCTTTTAACTTATTATTTGAATAATTGAGAGAGGCAAGTTTTGATTTTGTCCACCTACGATTTGCCTCTTCCCACCATTGCATGAAACAATTAACCTCTCCTATAGCCAATTTAGTTTTAGGTTGGCCGAGTTTGTCTTTTAAGACGTGCATTCAGTCTTTGTTCCAAGATTTTAACAGTCGCCACTGAGTTTTGGGATCCCCCTGAGTTAGCCTAGACCATTTTTCCAGAAATTTACTGGAGTCTGGACCCTTTTTACAGGAGTCCGGACCCATCCTTAATACATAAAATGAGCCGGCGTTCATTTA
The DNA here is from genome assembly GCF_025201925.1 of Gopherus flavomarginatus. Taxonomy (NCBI): domain Eukaryota; kingdom Metazoa; phylum Chordata; order Testudines; family Testudinidae; genus Gopherus; species Gopherus flavomarginatus. Next base: position 10,134,725 of record NC_066628.1, on the reverse strand, counting down.
GGGAACTGTCCCGACTTAGACGTCTGGTTACCAATACAGGAAGACTTCACACACCAATCACACAAGAAGGAAATTCATTTTCATCAGAGCGATGCCCAGTGCAACACCCAAAAGGAGCCCACAGGCTACTGCCTCAATTGCCCTTGCTTTCACACAGGGGTTTTACCCAAAGTGCGGTGCGGCTGCCATGGTGCAGATTCCACTCACTCAGACCACGGGGACAGGAACCCCATGGTCGGCCGATCCCCAGACAGAGACAGCACCCAGACTCAAACACTTCACAAGAGGATGGATAGACACAGAGACAGGACAGTCCTCAGTCCGGACAAAACACAGAAATAATTACCTGACCAGATTCCTGATATCAGATCCCAGGATCCCTACCAGAACAGAGTGGGAACTAACAGGTTCGATGGCATAGACTTCACTGTGGTCGTGCGGCTTTCCGCCCTAGTGGAGGACCGCTCGGGCCAAATACCCAGGTGCCGGCTGCCACGGTCATCCTACAAAAACAGTCAGGAATCACACGGCCCCAGTGAAGACAGTTGCCATCTCGGTGGAACCTCCAAATTGTCAAAGTTAGTATCAGGACTCACAATTTGTCAGACCACTCTGTTTTATTAGCGCAGCGCTCCGCCAATAGCACCCAGGTAATGTGTGTGGCCATGCAAGACCCAAATAGTCTTATTTAAACAGATAAAAGAGCAGGAATTAGACAAAGGGACAAGGAAAGCAAAACAGTAAAATTCACCTGAGGCACAGCATGCATATTCTACTTCCTTACTAACTCTTATCGATCTAAGACTAATACTTCACCAATTACCCTTAATCGGTGCAATTGTTCTATGTTAATGTCTGTATTCCTGACACCTGGATTGCAGCATTCCAACAGTTTTGCTTAAAGGTACAGACAGCATTTCTTTAATCCTTTCTATTTTCACAATATAATTCATTCTACTTTCACACAATCAAATGAGGGAGTCCCATCTTCTGTGTGAGCTGCAACTGTCTGGGCCAGAGTGGGGTGGAGCTAAGGAGAGAGCAGGATCCCACAAAGAGTCAGGGAGCAGAGCTGCACAGGTGTAGTGCCAGAAACTGCTACATGTAGGAATTTGCAACCTGTAGCAGTTACTGATACCTAAGGTTGTTTTTATTTGCTGACTTGTCCTAATTTGCTAAAACTTGACAGTGGTTTCTCTAGCAAAGGCCAGTCCCTGGCCCCTTGGTCCAGACATTCGCATTCACATCAGGCTTCAAGCTGAGAATCATTTCTCATTCCTGCTCTGTGAGAGGGGAGACTGCACATGGCTAAGCAAAGAGAACAAACCCCAAAGCCCTCCCAGAGCTTTGGGAGCCAGGTTTGCTGCGGGAAATCTTCAAGCCTGGGCATTGCGATGATTGACTAGTTCATCATGATTATTTATTCTGTGGTATTGAAGCCTTATTATACTGATGGCTGAGTGGTTAAGTTGTTAGAATTGATAAGTCCAATAATATTCCCCTCTGTAGGTTTGAATCCTGCTCACAACCTCTCACTCAGGCAATGCCTTTATACAAACAGATGCTCTCAATTCTCTCCCCACCCCAAGTAAATCCTGATCTGCTCCTTTCATAGAGATCCCTGGGGCACCACCTCACACTGTGTCCCTGAGGTGTCAGGCAAACTCTCAGCAGCTGAAGTCTCTGCCACTCACCTGGTGCCCCATAGATCAGCCACAGCCCTGGTTCTGCTCCTCTCTTTAGAGCATGAAAGAAGCCGAGTCAGTGAATGCAGGGGTGCTATGAGGCTGCAGAACCAATAGGGGGAAAAAAAAGGTGCTCAGCACCCACTGGCTGCCAGCTCTGCCCCTGCTTCGGGCCTTGTGGATAAGCTCCTGCTCTTCCCCCTCAGCACCTCCCCCTGCCAGTGATCAGCTGTTCAGTGGGGAGGAGGAAGAGGAATGGAGCAGGAAGATGCAGGGCAGGAAGGGGTGGGACTTGGGGGAAGGGATGGAGTGGGGAAGGGCAGAAAGGGGGGGATTTGTCCCAGGTCCTGCACCCTCTAGGGCCAGCCCTGAAGGGAGGCACTGACTATTACAGTGGCAATAAAACTGACCAGCATTGCGAGGGAGACTGAAGATCAGCTCTCTTCTCTCCCCCAAAGTGAGCCAGACACTGCTGTCTCCTGGCTCTCACTCTAACACCTGGATGCCAAGGAGCCATTTCCCCACAGGAAGTGCATTGAGTGCCCCTGTGGTGCTGGGGGGGGCTGGTGCTTCTGCTGCCTGTGGGGCTGGCAGGGGGGTTGATGTCTGCACAGACTCTCAGCTGCCAGGTCGGAGGGGGCACTTGGGACCTTACCAGACTAGCTCAGTGAAGACGGGGGGTTGACAGACCAATACAGACTTTCTCCAGAGCCCAGAGCAGCATTCACCCACACCGCCAGGCAATGAGCATTTACCACAGTGTGGAGCCAAGGGGGAGGTGTCAGCTGCTGTTCCAGCTCCTCGAGGACAGACCCTGTCAGCCGACAGATACTTCTTACTCACCACAGCCAAGGTTGTCTGGTTCCTCTCGTGGGAGAAGTATGGAGCAGCCATTTGGTTTCCTGTTTGAGCTCCTCTGTGATGTGAAAATCGGGGAGGGGAGGTAGAAGCCCCACTTCCCTTCCTAAATGACGTCCAGTGGGGGAAGCCAGGACAACAAGGTGGGGCAGCAAGTGGTGGCCAGACTCTTACTGTCAAGGTCTAGTCTAGCTCATGGTCCAGCTCAACTTCCTCCCCGCATCACTGGCCCCCCAGTCCCCTTCTGCCACCAGGTCAACCCGGGAACTAAGGCAGGAATGGTGTGAGGAAGCAAGTCAAGCTGAGCATGGCAGACAAAAGCGAGTCTTGTTTTCGTGGGCCACTCACAATGATGTCCTTTTTGTGTGCCATGGCCATGGCCGATAAAAACATCCCAGACAGAGAAGCAGCAGGCCAAAATAGCCTTATGCAGGTACCAAAGTAGCTCAGTTAGGCAAGCATTAGCATGAAAATCTAAAGGTCCCTGGTTCAATCCTTAGCTTTAACAGCTCTTTTATCTTTCTTTGTGTGGAGGTGGCTTGTTTTCTGGGAGCACAGCAGCACCTTTACCTGAGATGAGTCCCTGATTTTGAGATCCCCAACAAGACAATGGAGCATGGACTTCTGCCCCAGTTGGCCCACCTGACCTTTTAAAATCAGAGATGGGAGCTGTATTTCCCATGTGACTTATTGGTTGACCCAATATGGTGGGAAGAGAGTGAGGCAGGGTGGCCCTAGGAGATGGTGCCAGAGGGGGCAGGGATTGGGGACAAAAGCTCCTCTCCACAGCTGAGCGAGGGCAGTACTGGGGAAGGGGCATCTATAAAAGTGTCCACGTGGAACGTGGCAGGGATTGGAGGGCCCAGGAGGAGATTGTAGGATGTTCAGTGACTTGGAGAAGCTGGACTTGGACATGGTGTGCATTCAGGAAATGCACATTAACAGGGTTAGGGTGGCTTGATGGGCAGAGGGTGATTGGAGGAAGGGCCTGTCTTTCTGGCCCTCCTGGCCAGGGAAGAATGATGAGGTTGGAGTCTTGTTCTTCACATTTGCAGTGCTCCATGGAACTTGTGACGCTATATTAGTGTTTATGGTCCCCAGTTAAGGTGTGAAAGGAACTGGCTCCCTTCCTCTGGACTACACAGTGTTTGGTGTAGGGAGTGGATTTTAATTGTTTCAGACGGCCTGAGGACCGCTGGTCCCATTTTCCCAACTGTCAGAGGAAACTCTTCTATGATGACCACTCCCTGGTGCAGGTTTCTAGTGAGGTCGGTTTAGAGGACATGTCTCTCCATAGTGGAACCAGTGGAGGGCAGGAGGTAGCCTCCAATTCCTCTGATCTGAGCTTGCACCAGACACAGATGCAGTACACCTTTCTGCAGGAATAGGCCAGGAGTCACACTGATTTATGCGAAAGAGAGGACGTCGACAGCCCAGTTGCCACCCTCTTCCTCTTGCCCAGGTTTAATAGTCATGGATAGGCAGGAGGGAGGAAGAGTCCCAGGCTGGACCCCAGTACACCTCTCCTCCTCTGGGCATCTGAAGCAGAGGCAGCTGGTGCTGACAGCTCCAAGGGAAGGCTTAAAAGCCACAGAGCAATTGAGGGAGGGGCAAGAGGAGGGGAGGATTTCCCCCAAGAGGCTCTTTTCCAGCTGTTGAGAAGCGCAAAAGTACCCGGTGTTTGCTCTTGCGGTGAAAGGGGTTAATACATTTAGGCGGCCTAGCTAGCTCAGCTGGCAGCACCTCTGGCTCTTACTCTGAAGGCTGAAGTTACAATTCCCTGTCTGGGTGTTTGGGGCTCCTCTTCAACAATACAACACACAATCTGCTTAAGCCCCCACCCAGTAACCTGGGGAAACTAGCCCTGGCCACTGGGTCCCTCTAAGAGGTGATACTTTCCCCACTCACACGCACTGAGTGTAGAAAAGAAACTTTAAGAAAAAGGAGGAAACTCACCTTGTATTAACTTGGGAAAACACCACAATGAGGATTCATAACACAACACTCTGAGCAAAACACCCACCCACAGCCCTCTGGGCAGTGGCTTTTTGCCTCCGGCTCTTAAATCCAGACACCAAAAGCTCTGTGGATGTGCCCCTCCCTCCACTGCACCTCACCCACAGCTGCTGCTCTGGGTCAATGAAAACCCAGAGTTCACCTCTTACCTCCCGGGGGGAAAGCCCCTTTCTCCATCCACTGTATGGCCATATTGCCGGCCACTTGCCATTCCACCCTGTCACCGCTCTGTTGGCAGCCCTCTCTGCTCTGGGATGTCTTGTGGTCCCACCAGGAGTGGAACAGGCCACCAGAGCCTGAACAGTACCTCCACCCCTTCCACTCGAGGCCACGCCCCTGCACCACCCCTTCTCCAGAAGGCCCTGCTCCTGTGCGGCCTCTTCCCCCCAAGACTCCACCTCCTGCTCACTGCTCTCTGCCCCCTCCCGCCTCACTCGTCCTTATGGTCATTACAAAGTGGCAAGGCCGAGCTCTCCCATTTTTAAAAGTTCTGGGGTGTTGTTCCCCCGTGTTCAGGCACCCCTGGGGCCCTGCACTTCACACAGCTCTCCCTGATTTCAGCTGTTAGTGAGGGAGCCTCACTGGTAGCGCAGACTGGGTAGTTTGTTGGATGAGAGACACTGTCCCAAAGCAGGACTAATGCTTAGACCTGGTTATCAGTGATTTCAGATCTGTTGGTCTGCAGCAAGACTCTACAGTGAGTCTTAATCAGCTCTGTTATTACACAGGGACGAACAAAAGGGTCAAATGGTGCCTGGAAGCCTTAAGAAGAATCCACCCCACCAAGTACAACACTTGTTGCTACCTGCTCTCAACCTCACTGAGAATGTTTTGGGGTCACTCCTTACATTTATCAACCTAGGGAGAATCACCATTAACAGGTTCTCCAGTGGCGCAATTGGTTAGTGCACAGTACTTACAGGGTAGTCTTGAGAGGGGCTATGCTGCAGTTGTGAGTTCAAACCTCACCTGGAGCACAGGTTTTCATTAACCAAATGGCATCATCCCCTCATTTGGCCCTGTGGAATGTACAATTCCAGCCCAGGGTACACTGAGGCAGGGGAGAAGTTAAAAATGCCCCTTCACTTATTAGCTCCTCTCCAGAGGGCAGGTCAGAATCTACAATCCTTTCTCCCCCACCAGTCCCTGTGCCAGGATCCCTCCAGCAGAGCCTGGAGTCCTGCCCATGGCATCTGTACTATTGACAAACCCTAAGTGACAGGGACAAAACACTCAAATCCCGCCTGGTGCAGGGAGCCAGGTTTGCGCTTCAAATTCTGTCGTTCATACATTTCCAGGCCGGGGAATATCCCACAACAGCATTTAATGGGAAGCTGCCTGCAGAACAGTTACACTGCACAGAGCAGCTATGGAGGAAGGGTGGGAATTGGTAACATTTTGAGCATTCTTTGGGAAATGAACTTTTTTTGTGAGGTTAATTATCTCTTCAACTTTATTTACTCAACTTAAAAATGGGTGTCACTTGATTTTTGCATCTCCCTGTGAAACTATAACTGGCACGTATGGCTTTCTACAGGGGGTCATGATGTTAAAGTTGGGGAATTCAGTCTCTGTACTTCTGGGGGAGTGTTGCTTTTTAAACTGCCTCACTGCCAGGCACACTGGGCTGTTAACTGCACCCACTGTCCTTGCCAGGGGCCGTTGTTGAACCCTGGGCGGCTGCACTGCCGTGCTGGGGTTACTCTGCAGGGGGAGAAGCTGCTGGGGAACAATTTAGAGCAGGTGCAGGAAGGAGACAGGGTCACTATTCACATTCTGAACTGCATAATTTTCCAAATTTGGGAATAGATTCATAGATTCATCCTCCAGCAAGTGACCCCGTGCCCCACTCTGCAGAGGAAGGTGAATGTCTGAGAACAATTCTAAGGGGAAGGTGAATGCAGAGCTATGACACTGGAGATGCCCAGACCTCCAATGGGGGCAGCGTGGCAATTAATAATGGGAAGATCATTTACGAAATTAGCCGCCACTGACACGATTTGTCTCTGTTCCTATTTTATGCTGTGGTGTTAGTTACAGGAATCAGTACAGATTTTTTATTATACTAATTAAACACTTAATTTTATGTAACCAAGCAAAAACTTAGTGTCACTTATTTTTTCTCTGTCCTAGCAAGAATGAATTGAATTTTGTGACTTTCTGGAAAGTGCAGGGAGATTAAATGCAGGGAATTCAGTCTCTGTGTTTGTGAGCTGATATTGTCCTCTCACAGGTCAGTTCCTGCTTTGAAATACCAAGAGGAATCTAAGGGCTGGTGTAAGCTGGGCACTTAACTGGCAGAGCAACGTCTCTCAGGGTGTGATCTCCCCCGCAACCCACAGAGTTAAGGTGACCTAAGCCCTGGTTGGATAGTGCTAAAGAAAAGAAAGAACTGTTCTGTCAATGTAGCTATTACAGGGATGGGAAAACCCCTCCAGTCACTGTCTGCTCCAGAGAGCTATAGCAGTGCCACAGCAGTGTTTTAAGTGTAGATAGAGTGAAACTAGATCCGGCGCCAGTTCACACTGTGGATGCCCAGGTACTAAGAGTGCAAAAACAACAACAATGTTGTCAGGATTTGAACCCTGTGCTGGGAAACCACAACGGATTTCTACCGCAGTACCTTAACCACTCAGCCACAACTACTTAACATGCACTTGTTTCACTACATGATGATTCTGTTCTCACTGAATTGTCATTCCAATTGTTTGCTCAGACCAGCTTCCCCAGCACACTCACGGCTGCGCATCAGTGTAAGTGTGTCCTTGGCTGAACAGCGAGAATTCCTGCCCATTTCCCTTCCGGCTGGAGCAGGATGAGAGTGTGTTTGTGTGAACGACATTGCTGTAGATTGTTCTTCATTCCCCACTCTGACAATTCAGACAGTTTCTTTCCTAGTCAAATCTCCAGCACATCGTTCCAATAGCAGGGGGCAGGTTTTCTCTGGGGCACTGAAATATTTCCGGGGCTGGTGCATGAACTCAGCCTTGCATTTCACCCTCGATGTTTCATGGACGAACAACAGCAGCAGAAAGAAAAAGCCGAGCCAATATCTCCCTGTCAGGGATGCAGGTGCCACATCCCCTCTGTCTGCCCATCACCACTGCAGGAGAGAAGGGTTCACTGGAATCGAATACCCTGGCTCAGACCAGAGACACAGGGAGGTTTTGCTGTTCATGGATCTGTGCAAAGGAAATTCTGTCTCTGTGTGAAATTGAGGTAGCAAATGAAATGTCCACATGGTGGCCCAATGCCCTAAGGAATGTGGGTGAAGGACTCAGGCTGGGAAATGATTTAACAGGGGTTTGTTTCAATTTATTGCCCTGATTAAAAACTATGGCCAAAATGCAGCCATGTTGTTAGCACTTGTACCTGTGTAGGGACACCCCAGTGGGTGTTAAGTCCATTGCCTACACCAAGAGCAGTTGATTATTTTATCAAGGTACAAATTTCTTGTGAAGGCCTAGAACACAGAGAAAACAATACACTGATGATAAGAAGAAGTACATAAAAAGATTTTGCAGCCACCATGGGCATAACTATGATGTGTCATGTTTCACTTTTTATATCTGGAGCCACCTCCTTTCCCTTTCGCCTTGTAGTTGACCAAGGGCAAAGCTGAACATCTCTTCAGATACCAGGGAGTGTTTATGTCCATCCCTGCAAGCTACACAGGGGTTTGATGTTGCTGCTTTCAATGCTCTGGCTCTGCCGGGATAAGGAACAATTCAGGCTGTCACTGATCTGAAGGAGGAAGATCAGTTCTTGACAGGGAGAGGGACGCCTCCTCTTAAATGTGTTTGTCTGGCTGACAGTCCTGCTTCCCAGGTCTTGCCCATGGGGCTTCAGCAGTTTTGGGACCAGTTCACTCCCTTGGCCCCACCTGCTGCCCCCAGGCGCTCCCCTCCAGGGGCCCTGGCAGTGCAGTATCTTCCTGCTCGCTCCAGTGGCTGCTGGCCCCTCCCCATGGCAGGGTGGGGCAGAGCTGTGCCTCTACGCTCTGCCCCCACTCCAAGCCCCTGCAGCCAATGGGAAACTGTAGGGGTGTTGCCTGGGGGCAGCAGCATGCGGAGGCCCCCCAGCCTGCCCCGCCTTGGAGCCCCAGGTAAGCGCCGCACCCCTGACTCCCTCCCAGAGCCTGCACCCTCTCCCTCCACACACCCCCTCCCACCCGCTCCAATCTCCCTCCCAGAGCCTGCACCCCCATCCCTCCTCCTATTCCCCCTACCCCTGTCCCAGCCCAGAGCCTGCACCCAGCACCCAAACTCCATCCCAGAGCCTGCACCCTAGAACCCCTCCCCCACCCAAACTCCCTCCCAGAGACCAGCCTCTCACCCCTTCTGCACCCAAACTCCCCCCAGAGCCTGCACCCCTCCTGCACCCTAATCCCCAGCCCCAACCCAGGGCCTGAACCCTAGACCTCCTCCCCCCATCTCTCTCCCAGAGCCTTAGGCAGATGGGGGGCAGAGTTTTGGGGGGCAGGTTCTGAGTGGTATGAGTGACATTATTGGCCCACTGTGAGGATTGGTGGACTGGCACTGGCCCTAAGGTAAATTGAGGTTGAGACCCTGCTTTAAGGGATTGGAGCAATCCTGGAGAGACTGACGGGCAAGGAGCTGTGTGTGCTCCAAGGAGAGTTGTTGTTGTGCTCTGGTGACACAGAGCGGGGGTGGGGAGTTTGTAAGCTGTGGTGTTTGTATAGAGAGAAAATTTAGTAACCCCTAGGTTAAAAACTGTTCCTGCTCTGAGCTATACATGACACTCTTTGTTGCGAGGATAGATCAGTGGGTGAATGTTTCCCTGCAGGATAATAGGTTCCTAGTTACAATCCAAGTGATTCCCTTGAAAAACTTTTTTGAATGAAAATCGATTTCCAGACCCATCTCCAGTATGTTCAGGAGTTCGCTGAACAGGGATGGTTGAAATGAATTTAAACACTCAGCATTTTCCTGTGCAAATATATAAAGACCTAGCAGAGCTGTCCAGCAGCTGAAATCAGTTCCAGTCCTCGGTGTCTCTGTATCTGAGGCATGTGCGACACCTCTGTGGTGATGACAGGTGAAAAAATGCTGGATTCAATGAAAGATGAGACCATAGGAGGGGAAAGTGAACGGCAGCACCACACAGGGTCATAACACTGAGATACGGGGCTTCGCTGTCACTACTCCTGTGTTTTCCATCATTTATATCCTAAGGAACACACACTCCCCCTCCCCCACACACTGTCACACACAACCTTCTCCCCTTGAGCCCAATCCAACCCTCCCCTTCCATGGGACACAGCCTCCCACACACACTCCATGGGACACAGCCTCTCGGTGACTAACCCAGATGGGGGCTTGTCTCTGCATCTCCCCAACAGAGGAGCAGAGAGCCGAAACAGCCACAGGAGACCAACGGAGCTAGGCAGGAATAGAAAAGACTTCCCCTCCCTTGAGTCCAGTTAATCTCACCCATGGGTCATTCCTGCCCCGGGTGGGCTCAAAGCACCAACCTTCCCCTCAGCAACGGAAGGTGGGAACCAGCTCTATCACACAGAAGGAGGCTCCCCACCTCTGCTGCTGCCATTCAGCAGCCATTAATATTGATTTGTTTTAGTTAGTGCAACCCCCTCAACCCCTAATCCATCCATGAATCAAGGAGGCAAGACCCTCAGCTGGGAACCAGAGGGGTAATGGGTTAGTGTATGGGACTTATAGTAGCCGTGCTGAGTGGAGTGATGCTGAAGTTGTGAATTCAAACCTCACCTAAAGCACTAGCTTTCTTTAAGCAAATGGGTTCTGCCAATCAGTTTGCCTTACAGAAAATACAATTGCAGCTCAGAAGACACTGAGGTCCCCTTGCTTTACAGAGAGCAGGGCAGATTCCATAGATCTACCAGGCTCTGCTCTCTGCCAGCCACCAGGGTCAGGCAGAGCCCAGAGCATTGCCCCTGACACCCCCTCAGTCTTTGCTCCCCAAACCACATGTGTGCTCACCCTCTTCTCTGTGAGACTCAAACCCTGCCTGACTTTCTATATGTTGGTGTGGTTTTCATCTGTCGTGTTGATGTGCATGTGGGTCCTGTGTGATTTTGGTGGATGACTGCCATAGTTTTGGGTGCGTGTGTGTATGATTTTTGCATACAGATTGGTTTTTTGCTTAGTATTCTTTTGGTATGTGGGTTTTGTGCTTTCTTGTTGTGGGACTTTGCTGGATTTTTTGGTGTGGATTTGTTCTTTCTATATTTTTTATGGCTTTCCCTTTTGTGTATATGGCTCTGTGTGCTGTGTGAATTTGTGTGGGTTTGGTTTTTGTTTATGTCTGTGTGGGCCTGTGCAGTCTGTGATTTTCTCTTTCTTTCTGTGTGTTTGTCTCTCTGTTTGTATTTTCATGTGTAAATTCACTGGATTTTTTCAAAATCTTCACAGCTTTGCCAATTTTCACCAGGAATTTTTCTCCATTAACAAATTCTCACGTGTTCCCTACCAGTTGGTGACCATTGCCCCAGGGGCTGTTAGTCTCAGGGGCCTGATTTCCCATTGACCCTTCCCCCTTTTATTGGGACTGGGAACTAGCCAACCAAAAACCCCACTGTTTTAGTAAAGGGCCAACAGTCCCTTACACGAGCCAGACCCATGAGGGTCACCGATGGCCAGAGAAGGCAGCACAAGCTGGCCCCATGGCATAATGGGCAGCACTCAGGACTCTGAATCCTGTAATCTGAGTTCAAATGTCAGTGGGACCTGGTATTGGTTTGTCGTAAAGCCCTGGAGCTCAAAGTACTCAATTTCCCTGTCGCTAGTTGTTTAAGAGTGAGTCTTTTCCATCTTGCTGAGTGACTCACACCCACTGGAACTAGGTCGTTGGTTGAGATGGCTGCAATGGATTGGGGTGTAGAAGTGGCTATGGCTGCCTGTAGTCCTGTGGTTTGACCTGGTTGGGATTCTTGCTGCTTCACGCGATGCCCACAAGTTTGGCCCTTGTGCTTGCTGCCACACCTTTCCTCTGGCCCACACGGCGCTTGAAGAAAGGAGTGACAGGGCCAGGATTAATAGTCAGGGCTTGGCAGGAGGGAGGGTGGAGCCCAGCCTGGAGTCCCTCACACCTTCCCTCCTCCGGACACCTAGAGCAGAGGCGGCTGGTGCTGACAGCTCCAAGGGAAGGTTTATAAGCCACAGAGCAACTGAAGGCGCGTCAAGAGGAGGGGAGGACCATCCCTTGCATGGCCAGCAGACAGCCACAAGACCCCGCGGCAGGCTGCTCCCTGCCATACAAAACACCCACTGAAAGCGACCCCACAGACCAGCATGCAGGGCAGCTGGTGATGCTCTGTGGCCAACATCAAAAGAAGGTAGGAAGCAGGGGCCAGTCCCCCCTGTTGTGGCCTCGTCTGTTCCACTCACAGTGCTCACTTTTGCAGTGGGGCAGGTGATTTTACCCCAAGAGGCTTTCCCCAGCTGGCAAGAAGCAGAGAAACACCCAGGCTCCCAAGGTGCTATTTACCAACCCCCTCAGCACAGGGACGGGTGCACACTTGGAAGAGGGAAACTGCTCTACAACGCTGGCCCGGGCAGCTGCCCATTTTCTTTTGGCAAGTCAGGAAGGGCAAAGGCTAGACTGGAAGCAACTGCGGCTCATGCCGCCAGCCTTTGTGACACCCAACCCCCACTCCTTCCCGGGGCCGCTAGCTGAGTCAGAGCATTGCCTGAGCCGCCAAGAAGAGGTTCCAGCGCTGAAGGAGCAGGACTTTCAGCACAAGGTTAAAACTTGCAGCAACACAACCATGAAGCAACTTGAACTCTCAACTCCTGCTCTGAAGTCAGATCCCTATCCGTTAGGCCACATGAGAAAAGCCCCTCCAAGCACTTCTTTAGAAAAGGCAGACACTGTGTTTCTCAGGTCTTCTACTGAGCGGGCCGAGACTCTCTGGGCACAAGAAGTAGAGTTCCCCAGCGACACGTGAGAATTAATTCTATGGACCAGGTAGCAGGACTTTGGCAGGGAGGCTCAGGAGTGGGGGATTGGGGTGCGTGGACGGGCTGGCTGCTAGGTGAGAGATTTAGTGACCCTCAGTGTGCAGGAGAGAGAAAAGAAGGAGGAATTGGCAGTGCCATGGACAAGAAGAGGAGGCGCTTAGCAAGCCTGGCTAGCTCAGTCAGTAGAGCATCAGGCTCTTAATGTGAGGGGCTGGGGTTTGAGCTGCTGTCCAGCGACTCAGCTTTTAAGTTGCCTTGTGTGGCCAGGAGCCAATGATCCTGGTGGTGCCCAGAGCATGTGTGGGACAGAGGGCTGAGACTGTGGCACCTGCTCTGCGGCAGGGATCCTGGCACCTCTGACTCAGGAAGCTTCTGAGCTCAGAGGGTGCCTGACTTTGAGAGTTCCCAGCAGT